>NW_010300040.1:0-2002 GCF_000700745.2 Antrostomus carolinensis | reverse complement strand
CTCCTTTTCTCATCCTTGTGAGCATCATTGTGACCCCCCCTTTTCCCATCCTTGTCAGCACCCCCTCACCAGCAGCCACTTAAAATCCCCTGTGAAGGTTTGGGCTTTGCAGGGAGGTTGGCTGGAGGGGGCAGGTTGGGTGCATGGAGGGGTTGTGCTGCCTTCCAGGCTCCCCTGCCTGTGCTGCCTAACATGTGATGGGCTATGTGGGTGGCACAGTGCCCTTGTCCCCTCCTGGGGGTGCTGGCAGGTGTGGCCCTGCAGGATGTCACCCTTGGGTCCCTGCTGACCTGCTGAGAACTGTTAGAGTTAACACTGTGGTCGGATTTAGCACTTTCTTCATTACCTCACACTTCATAAATAAATAAGTTTGCAACAGCCTGGGTTGGCTTTTTCCATGCAGGTGGCTGTGGGTTTCCATCCTTCATGCCACGATGCTCCTGGGTGGGGAGGGGGGTGGCCTGGCTGCTGTGTTTTGGGGTGTCCTGGCCACTCATCAATATGAACAGACATTAGTATATTTAGTACCAGGGCTTGGCTGTGTTGCTCCCAGTAAGACTGAGCTCTTTGTCCTGGCTTTCTCCCAGCGATCGAAACAGAAGCAGTCACGGTGGTGGGGCCAGGGAAATGAATCACCTGGATTATTTTTCCTCCTTTTAAGTGGCTTTGTTGGCAAGGAGAGGCAGAGAGCCCACACTGGGCTTGGAGAAGGCTTTGGTGTAACTGAAACCTCCCCTAATGGGACTTGGGGCAGTCGGTGTGGGGTGATCACTGCCCCATGGGTCAGGGGATGGGGCTGTGGTTGGCAGTAACCCTATAGGGAGGGGGGAATGCAATCCGCTCGCTTCAAGGGGCTTCGGAGAACTTCATACACCCAGATCTGCTGAGTGGATGAAATTATATCTATGTGAGTTCTCCCTGCCATCCCTGAACCCAATGCTTTTGGGTTTCCTTCATACTGGCAGCAAAAGTCTTACTCTAAATGCAGGAGGGACATGAGATCCTGTTCCCCTGAAGTCAGAAGAAAGCTGCTGCTGCTGCTGCTGCAGGAGCCTCCATCACCAGCTGAAAACCAGCCTTAAAACCCACTGATTCTGCACAGAAGCTCTTGAATACCCGTTCCCTTCCGTGCTGTCAACATTTCACACTTTCTGTGTGTTGCATCACACCGTGTCAAAGCGTTTTAGAGCTGCTCATGGGAACTGCAGCTTAAACACAGAGCAGGGTGACCTAAATCTGACACCTCGCCCATGCGCAGGAAACAAAGCCCAGATGTACCAGTCCCTCCAACGTTTATTTTTGTTGTGTGTACACTAACACTTGCAGACTGGTGTCTTTTTTCAGCTCAAGGTGACCCTCCCAATAAGGTTTTTAATAAGGTGTGCTTTTTATTTTCACGCTAAAGGCACGTAGGATGTTTAAAAACATTATTTTTCTCTCTTGGAAATGATGTGCAGATCCTGCAGCCTGAGCTGAGACCATCACGAGTGGAAATCAAATCAAATGTCCTCAAATCAAATGGAGGAACAGTTGCAGTTTTGCACATATCTCTGAATTATCTTGTTTAAAGCCCTTGCACCTCAATATATATCTACCTGAAACTTCCCTGGTTACTAAAGCTGATGTCTCCCCTCATATTGCCATGGTGAGGATGAGAAAAGCAGACTGACAGTGAGCAAAATAAACACTTCTCCTTCTTCTTCTAATAAATGCTTCTTCTCCTCGCTCGTTCAGTGCTGCACTTTGCAAGCATCAGCTGTAACCATCACAATTCCACATCTCCAGGCCTGATAAGGTTATTTTGTGATGCATGTTGCCCTGCTCACACCCTGACCTCTGCTACCCTACCCACCACACCACCTCTCCTTTCCCACCGCAGCTTTACTCCCGCCAGCCCCGGTTTTGCGCGGGGGCAGCCCCGGGTGTCGCGGGCGCGGTGCCGCCTTCACGCCTGGGCTGGTAAATTTTTTCGGGCAGTTTTCCCGAGGCGGAGATAATCCCA
>NW_010300039.1:10083-20585 GCF_000700745.2 Antrostomus carolinensis | reverse complement strand
TGTGATTCTGTGATTCTGTGATTCTTTCTTATAAATGTTGCATCTTTCTCTTGTATCTTCATATTTTAAAGTTTATATATAAAATCAACAAAGTTCAGAACACATTTTTCTCTTGCATTCTGCAGATAAGCAAATAATACATGCTTCCTTTGTCCTGATCATCATCAAATACCTGAGTTTGTCTGAAGCATTCTTCAGTCATTCTCTCTCTTTCAAGCTAACTGTGAAACTTTCAGTCACTCCTACTATCTGTGAATCATCATTCTTAAAGGCTGAGAAATACCTGATAGCTTTGCATTGGCAACTCCTTTTATTGTTACTAGATACTAATCAGAGAAGTCACTGATATTGAAGCAGTGATTTTACAGAGCTCTGCTTCATGCTACTGGAAGTGAATTTCATTCATAGACTACAGGATTCAAAGCAAAAAGAGTAACAAAGTGTCCCAGATATTTTCTTGACCATGGTTAGAGATCTTGGAGCAATCAATGGAAGGTTTTGCTCATGCTGTATGTACAAAAATGAAAATGCATATTCTATTGCGTCTGTGTAGACATGGAAGAAGTCTGGACTTGCTTTAGATTTTCTTCTGGTTAATAGGTTAATGATAAAGAGCTGTTTTGCCTTTGCTGTGAATGTTGCTAGCTTAATTTTCAATATGAGGTCTAGAAAATTCAGTATGTTCTACACCAGGCTCAAGAAAAAGTACACTTCAATTGAGACAGAGAATACATATGGAGGAAAAGTACAACAGTCATCTCTTGACAGAGACATGCATGTCATGCACTTACGCTGAATTGTTTCCAAACTAAGTTGCAGAGTTGAGTTGTGCAAGCTTATTATTTTGCTATGTTTGGGATGATCAGCACAATGAGCACTTGATCAGTGAATGAAGCTTTTAACCACTGTCTCACTACAAATGGCAAATGGTAAAAATTAGCTTGACATATAGAAGAATGTACTTTTAGACTCAATGTTGAATAGGACCTAAAGATGTCTATTATAATTACAGGTTACTAACAGACATGGTTAAGAGCTTAATTTAATAAATGGCTCATCTTTGTTAAACTGTAGAGGGTGCTGATGAAGAAAAACCTTTTGAGAAAAAAATAATTGCCAAAAACCATACAACGGTGGAGGTGTTATAATAATTTATAAAGACAATCACATTTGAAGCAGCTATTTCTGCATGATTACTAGGCCTTTGTGATTCCACAGAACTTTAAAGGTGTGGATGGGACCCCAGATATCCTCAGAAAATAAAAAAATAAAATTTCTCATGGACCTCACAAATGTTGCTCAAACATTGGTGATCTCATTGCTCTCCTGTAACAACCTCCTCATGGGTTCTGACAGATTAGTAACCTGTAGAAATGACCTGACTGTGGATCCAGAGCCACAAATTCTACAGGATTTCTTTCCACACACCAAAAATAACAAGGGTCATTTGATACCTCATGTGAACAGCAATTTACCAGTCCTGAAGAAACTAAAGATTAACAAAAAAGGCAGAACCACATTCAAGTTAATATCACAATTCAGTTAGAATTTAAGAGTTATGAGCCCAAAGGTAATCACCACCACAAAAGTGGTCTTCATTGTGGGTTAACCACCGGCTCAAGGAGCTCTCCTATGAGTTTTCCTCTCAAGGCTGCATGGTAGAGTCAGGTCCCTAGGCAGGGGAAAGCCCTAACTGTCCTGAGAGGAATCTGTCTGTAAGGGTAAGATGGCACACA
The DNA here is from genome assembly GCF_000700745.2 of Antrostomus carolinensis. Taxonomy (NCBI): domain Eukaryota; kingdom Metazoa; phylum Chordata; class Aves; order Caprimulgiformes; family Caprimulgidae; genus Antrostomus; species Antrostomus carolinensis. The sequence continues at coordinate 18,849 of NW_010300039.1, read as the reverse complement.
GGAACCTATAAGAAGTGACTGAAGAGCTGGTGTAGCCATCAGGCAGATTTTTAAAGAGATAATCAGGAGACCAGAATCCTATCAGGTCACTGGGAGCTGCAGGAATGAGACACATCATTTGGTGACTATCTACAAGGGGCAAAAGCCGATGAACTGATTCTGGCACTACTAAATTCTGTGCAGCACTAATTTTTGCAACAAATGTGCAGTCAAATCCTATTGGTTTCAATGGAAGATCACCTCAGGATTTTTATTTTTTGAAGAAACTGAATTAAACATACATGAAAGCATACAAATAAAACTCAATGTCCTTTGACAAATATGAAGAAACTCAGTACAATTCTTCTTTCTTATAGCTCATTGTGACTACTTTGTTCTTCTTTTCTGAGGGTAGATGTTACTTTCTCAATATGGTTCTGTAAAAGTCCTAGAGCACTTTGTCACGGTGTATAGAAATTTATATTAATAGGATACATACTTAAAACATCTGAGGGAACCACGAGATCTGAGAAAGCACATTGCATAAGGAAGTTTTTGAAATCTGCGTGAGTCTGACTTCCCAATTCTGTTTGTTAAATCACTAATCTGCTTTACCTCAAAGCTGGAAGAGGCAGCTGCTTAATGCTTGAAACAAAAGGCACAAAATACTCACTTAATAAATATAAAAAAAACCCTATATGTATAAATGAAGGGGCATCCTAAACACTGTTCAAAACAAGAAAATTTTTGCGTCCCAGCCCAAGGCCTGTGATCACAATAGTCTTCCCTGTGTGAGCAGTTAAAAGGTGTCCTTCACATGCTCAGTGTCCCCAGCTCTTACCAGAGATCTTGTCAACTAGCAGACATGACACAACACAAACAAAAAAAAGGCAGGCATATAACAAGATGACGTGCTGGAAACTTGTCTGCTCTTTCCAATTATATTAGACGATCTAATAAAAGATGTTACCCCATGACCATGGTTTCTTGTAACTTTCATTGCATTCTGAAACTCTGAAAATGCTCTTGTAGGATCATCTCCCCCATACACAGAGCCTGTTCATTTTATCCAAGTAATGAAGCCCGGTGAATAAATACATACGCTTTTACTGACAGAAAATTTTTGTAAGTAATTTTAAACAACAGTAGAAATACTTTAAATGCTCTTGGAATATTGTCTTAAAAAGCAAATAACAAATTCAATCAAAACCTTTCCATGCCATTATAATCTTTTATTTCAGATAAAACATTTACCTTCAAACAAACCATTATTTGCATGATGGGTGATTCCAGTAACTGAAATAAATAAGGTTTATTAAAATTATGGTCTGTAGATGATGTAAATGAACTCAATCAAACTCAGAGCTCCACAATACAGACATAAATATCTGACCTTCTTTTCCCATGGTTTTTTTTTTATAATTATGGAGAAAAACATGTACTTCTTGGGTGCTATTCATCTCATGTCAAAGTAGGCAACCAAAATAAATCAAATTAATTGAACTCTAAATTGCCTTTTTTATCACTGGATATAAGGGGACGTTAGGGTGACTACCTCAGATGTAGAATGCTACAAAGCGGGTATTTAAAGTTTGGTGAGATTAATCTCATCTCATCAGAAGATGAATCCCATAAAAAATAGCTGTTTAATAGCCAGTCTATAGAAGAGGTTGTGACACCCAATATTTTAATATCTGATTTAATTAGACAAACCAATTATAACTTTACAGACTTCTGCAGTTCCTCTTTCTATTGTCAGTCCTAAAAAGATTTTGTATTATAATTTATTTCTAATCCAATAAAAAATATTGCACTTTGAACCCTGTCCACTTCTCCAGAAGAAAGCTAGAAAGATGTAGCTGAAAAACTGTTATCCTTTTTATTATCTTTTCCTTCTCTCTCTCTCTCTTTTTTTTTTTTTTTTTTTGGTCCTGCTGATTATATTAGTTTTTATCTTATGGAATTGTGAAGTTCCTGCATCAACCTATGGGAAAGGTCATTAATAATAGGTGTCAAGGAAGACAAAACCCAAAGAGATTTGTTTTTTTTTTCAAATGTTGCTAACTTTACAATCTTTAGTTTAAAAACAAAAACTAATTTTTAGAAAGTTATTAATTTATATGCACTATACACCCAGTAATGTGAAATTAATCTCATTTTAGCCAACTAAAAGAGGCAAAATGAGTTAGTTGAAATGGGTTGTGGGTCTGACTTAAGGTGATCCTACTCTTCTCTCCAGCTCTGTCTCTGTATTCCTGGTATCTGTGATTGGGAACTGTAATATTTCTGCAAAAGAGGGTTAGAAATGCATTCCTTTACCCACCAAACAGTCATTTTTGGCACAGAGCACTTCTGTGTGGCTCATGTAATTTCACGTGGACATAAATGCATGGCTGGAGTAGACAGTGATGGACAGGGACTTCTTGAGCCAGTTCTCTGACTGAAGATAACACATGGTTTGATGGTGTTACACTATTGCTTATACCCTATAGTCAATAAACAGAAATGTCTTCAGAGGGCAGCGTTTTTCAGTTGTTTTAGGCAATTATAACAGGATGGGATGAGCAGGGCATCAGCCAAAGTTGCCTGCCTGTCTATATCACTTAGGAGAAATTCTAGACAAACCTACTACATGTTGAAGTTTTGAAAAGCTGAATTTGAGTGAGTTAATGCCACTCTAAATCTTTAAGGGCTTAATTAGGTTATGCTCGTTTGCAGATTTAAATACCTTTGTGAACATATAAAAAAGTAATGTACAAGTAAGTGTTCAGCTGTTTGAAAAAGGACTTTAGCAGTGCCTAGTGAGTCATACACATACTGCTAGAAACTAGTGCAGCAATTATTAATGTGTTTAGTGTTTTTTTTTCTTGGACAAATGAAAATAGGTAACTGTGCTACAGAATTAGTAGATGACTACTGAAGCCTTTTGGAAGATAGGTGGTATTTTTAACTTGTTCATTGAACAAGAAATTAACTTTGTGGGACCTATATCCAGATCAGGGTTGGACTTTTCTGACTCTTCAGGGGGAAATGCAATACGTGCAAAGGGAAGTAGACTGTGAGACCAAGGTACACACTCAGCTTTGCAGGCTACTGATGTTGGGTACATCAGAGGCAGAGGAAGGCTATGTCCTGTTCCCAGCATTGAATGCAATGATTAATTCTTCACTTAGTGAATCTGCTATGATCAGGGGCTCCTAGTGGTTGACCTACTATATCTTTACACATCACTGTCCCTTATGATCTTTTTTGCTCTGCATTTACTGCCCTTGTTCATTGGGTTTGAGTGGCAAAGTTTTGGTAGTGGTGAGGCTACCAGGGGTGGCTTCTGTGAGAAGCTGCCAAAAGGTTCCCCTATGTCTGACAGAGCCAATGCCAGCTGGCTCCAAGACAAAAACACCATTGGCCAAGGCCGAGCCCATCAGCGATTATGTTAGTGACTCTGGGATAACATATTTAAGAAGGTGAAAAAACCTGCTGTGCTACAGCAGCCAGAGGAGAGGAGTGAGAGTATGAGAGAAGAAACTCTGCAGACACCAAGGTCAGTGAAGAAGGAGAGGGAGGAGGTGCTCCGGGCACTGGAGCAGAGATTCCCCTACAGCCCATGGTGAAGACCATGGTGAGGCAGGCTGTCCCCCTGCAGCCCCTGGATGGCCATGGTAGAGCAGATATCCACCTGCAGCCCGTGGAGGACCCAACACTGGAGCAGGTGAATGCACTCAAAGGAGGCTATGACTCCATGGGAAGCCCATGCTGGAGCAGGCTTCTGGCAAGACCTGTGACCCTGTGGGAAAAGGAGCTCATGTTGGAGCAGGATTGCTGGCAGGACTTGTGACCCTCTGGGGGACTCACACTCGAGCAATCTGTTCCTGAAGGACTGCACTCCATGGGAGGGACCCCACACTGGAAGAGGGGAAGAGTGTGAGGAGGAAGGAGCAGTAGACACAACATGTGGTGAACTGACTGCAACCCCCATTCCCCATTCCCCTGTGCCACTTGGAGGGAGAAAGCAGAGAAAATCAGGAGTGAAGTTGAGCCTGGGAAGAAGGGAGGGGTGGGGGGTAGGTATTTTTTAAGATTTGGTTTTATTTCTCATTACCCTACTCTAATTTGTTTGGTAATGAATTAAATGAATTTCCCTGTGTTGAGTCTGTTTTACTTGTGATTGGTGAGTGATATCTCTTTGCAGATTCTCTTAGAATCTGCAAAGTTCTATTCCAGACAGCCAGAATTGCACCTGGAAATATTTTTATAATGTCAACTCCACTACTTTCATAGAGTCATAGAATGGATTGGGTTGGAAGGCACCTTAAAGATCATCGAGTTCCAGTCTCACTGCCATGACCAGGGACACCTCCCACTAGATCAGGTTGCTCAAAGCCTTATCCAGCCTGACCTTGAACACTTCCAGGGAGGGGACATCTACAACTTACCTTGGCAACCTGTTCCAGTGTCTGACCATCCCCACAGTGAAGAATTTCTTCCTAATATCTAATCTAAACCTACCCTCTTCCAGTTTAAAGCCATTACTTTCATCCTAACACTATGTGCCCTTGAAAAGAGTTTCTCCACAGCTTTCCCGTAAGCCCCTACAGGTACTGGAAGGCCTCTATAAGGTCTCCCCAGTTCTTTCTCTTCTCCAGGCTGAACAGTCCCAACTCTCTCAGCCTGTCTTCATAGGAGAGGTGCTCCAGCCCTCTAATTATCCTCGTGGTCCTCCTTTGGCCTCGCTCCAACAAGTTTATGTCCAGAACTGGATGCAGGTGGGATCTCACAGGAGTGGAATAGAGGGGGAGAATCAACTCCATCGACATGCTAGCCACACTTCTCTTGATGCAGCCCAGGATACGGTCGGCCTTCTGGGCTGCAAGCGCACATTGCTGGCTCATGCTGAGCTCCTAATCAACCAAAACCCCCAAGTCCTTCTCCTCAGAGCTGCTCTCAATCCGTTCTCGACCCAGCCTGTATTTGGGCTTGGGATTGCCCTGACCCAGGTGCAGGACCTTGCACTTGTCCTTGTTGAACTTCATGAGGTTTGCACAGACCCATCTCTCAAGCCTGTCAAGGTCCCTCTGGATGTCATCCCATCCCTCCAGTGCATTGACTGCACCACACAGCTTGGTGTTGTTGGCAAACCTGCTCCAACATGCACTCCATCCCACTGCCTGTGTCACTGAAGTTGTTAAATGACACTGGTCCCAGAAACCATGGCTCGACTTTCCCAAAACCGTGGCCCCACTAATTTCTTGAAATAACAGTTCCCATTCAGAATGGCTTGCACTCACTGAATTTCAGTTTCCTCGCAAGTATTTCATGTTTTGCTGGTGTTCACAGAATCACAGAATGTTAGGGATTGGAAGGGACCTCAAAAGATCATCTAGTCCAATCCCCTGAGTGTTACACTCAAGGAGAATCCTTAGTCATTTTAGCAACTGCAATCAATCTCGACAAGCAAGCAAGTGAAAATAGTTCTTCCACCTGAAAGAAACAGAAATACATTTTTTTATTTTACTGCCACAAAAATGTCAAACTTCATCCTTTCACAATGAACATATAACCAATAAACAGCAACAGACTAAATATATAGCCTGGGAATATTTTAGATATTTTTGTGGTTTTCACAGAGTTCATGGGATGAAAGCCACTCACTATCTGCATGGGTGTACATAACTATAACATCTGCATGGGTGTACATCACCATAACTCAAGGTGACATCAGTAAGAGCTCAGACAAGAAACTTCAGTTCCGATGGGAGTTCAGAAGCTGCAAAATCAACCTGGAAACCCCTTGAATACCAGCAAAGTCAGTCAAAGACTTTCATAAAAAGCCCATACATTTGAATGAAAAAGGTTTTAGAAAAATTAAATCCATGTCTGAAGACAGACAAAATAACACAACAACAATTCCCCTCCAACTTTGGGCCAGCACACATTTGTAGTTTAGTTTGAGGCATCTCAGGAATCTTCCACAATGAGTGGTGTGCTCTGCTCCAGCAGCCTGGATGTCAGGCAGCTCACTGATCTGCTTCTGAACTGCTGCAGTTTTTAGAAGGACACTAAAGATAAACCATCACTTATTTTGGAACCTCAGAAGCTGACTGAGTGCAGCACCAGGCAGAGACTGGAGATAACTGAATAAGCCTTGATTACGCGTATAAAGTCTGAGTCTTATCCTCAGTCAAATTTCTTAAATAGCAGGGCTGTGGCTACTTTGTCATTATAGACAATGAGTTTAACAGTCTATAAATGTTTTTTACGATAGAATTGTTCAAGACCATTAGTGCTACATTAACAGAATTCTTGTTTTTAATATTCATTACAATTATTTGTTCCTTGCCTGTAAAATAGTCAGTAGGATTTAAAGGAGAAAATTCCCCATGAAATAGCTTTATTTTCCAGGGTCTGTGATAACCATATTACCTTTACATTAAGGTATGTTTTACATTTAATTGACTATGTTTCAGTGAGCACAGAGATTTATTGCCCCTTGAAGAAAATACTGACGTCAGATTTGCCTTGGTCAATAGTTTATCTTACAGGTCAAGAGAATTTAAAGACCTTGCAAAAAGTAGATATCTGATTATTATTTACATGTGTGCAACTTGTAGAAGTACATACTCATTTAAAGTGATAAGTTCTCTCATATATAATAAAGTATCTTTGTAACAGAGACACTTTTCATTCATTCAAATGTTAACCTGTAACAGTTTTGTCCCATAATTAAAGTTCCACACTCACTTCCATCTTGAGTGCTCAAAACTTGATTTCACTAGAAAAATGTTGCAAAAACAACCATGAATGTTCACACTTTCAATATTCTGATTGACAACAGCATTCAGACCAAAGGAAATCAGATTCATCCCCTTTCTGACTGGTCATGACGCCAGATATGTTTTGTCTCATTCATCTCCAAAAGCTATTCTCAATCCTAGATAAATTATCACCAATTTCCAAAATTTGATTTTGATATGTTAAGTATTTGTTACCTAGTATAGCAACTGATAAAGCTGATGGATAAATAAATAAGGTCTTCACCTGTGTGCATGAAAGGCTATACAACCTTCTGTGAGTGACTCTGTGGATCTTGACTGTATCTGGACAGTAGATTTTTTTTTTCCTGTTTTATCTTCTCAGCATAGGTTGGATGGGTCCAAGGCAGTGTCTCACAGCAATAAAAAACGTTAGTTACACATTGCTATGGGCACTCCATTAGCCCATTACCTTAAATTAGAAACACTTATATTAGGACTTGAAATGCAATTGAGTAATCAATGTTATTAAAAATACTGAAATTATCTATATAATAATTTCAAAAGATTCTTACTCTTCCAACTTTTTGTTGAGAAACATTACTAACTTCTCTAGAGAGACTTCAAAGATTAGAAAAAAGCTACAAAATGTAAACCCTACGATAATAACTTCTAAGTGGTGGTGCTGACTGCTGCAAGCTATGAGTCTGTATATGGATACTTGAAATTACATCCTACATCAAAGAAGCTTAAACGATGCATAATGGGATTTAATGTTAAAAAAAATTATATACTTTGGATCCTTACAGCTGTTGTAAAGACACAAAAGCCCAAATAAATTCACACATTTCAAGAAGAGTAAAATGTAGAGTGATTTCTTACTGTAGAACATAAACAGCAGAGTTGCACTCGTTGTTTTCTGCAACAGGGCAGCTTTCCTCATTCTTTCTTCTAATACTGACTTTTTCAAGCTTGCTGAAAGGGAAAGCTAGTATTTGTATATTCTTCCTGTGAAACTGAGAAGTCCAGAAAATATACTCCAACATTTTAAAATCATATCTTACCTTAACAAACTTATGTTGAAGACTTATTTCACAGGCAACAGCTGAATTTTATTAATGGAATTGATCCTAATTGTTTTTGTTTAGACAGCTTGTCCCATTTGTCTCATCTGAAGCAGGACGGATTGTTTTAAATACAAGTAACGGAGAATAAATGGAGTTAAAAGCTTCCAACAAAAGCTCTGCGCTCAGAGAATTATTAGGTTAGTTCTCCTGAGAAAAAAGGCTAAAGAAAAAAGGAAATTTGGAAATTCCTCACAGAAACACTATTAAGATCACAATCACAAACTATTCTAATGCAAGAGATCAGCTTGGCTAAGTCTTTTGCTCTTCATTAACCTCAAACACAAAAAGGAAGCATGAAGAAATTGGAAACTAGGTCAGTATATCAGGGACAAGGATAAAAGAACAGTGTAAGTATGTATGGACAAAATTAGAAAAGCCAAGCCACGAAATTTGGTACAATTAAAAAAGACCACAAAGAGGAAAAATAAAACATCTGTAAATACATTTTAGTATGTGGAGAATGAAGTTCCTCCCACAACTAAGTGGGAGGAAACTCTAGTCACAGGTGACACCAGAAGGGCAAGAATTGTGTTGTTCCATTTCATTGAGACTCTAGTGGCAGTAAGATTGCTAATGTGCAGCACTGGTTTAATGACACTTAGTGCTCGTAACACTGAACTCAGATGAGCATGGCAGAAGCAGTATAAAACAACCTCTCTGCTTCTCAGTCCCATCTTCTGTTCCAGGTCACCGTCCTCGCAGCAGTAGCAGCAGAACAAGAAAAAGCAGCTTCAGCTGCTTCAGTTAATGGTTTGACACCTTAATGTAAATGCATCTTCATATTAAATTAACCAAGGTAGCCAGGGTGTGGAGGTAGAATAAATATTAGAGTAGCCCTGAGTCCTTATTTCCCAGTATTAGTTGTTTTGAAGAGGCTGCACATGTTCATATAAACCCTCTTAGAAAACTGA
>NW_010300039.1:0-10051 GCF_000700745.2 Antrostomus carolinensis | reverse complement strand
GGATAAGGAATGAGTTCTCAATATACTAGAAAGGGTAAATATAATGCCTAGTTTAATAAATAAGGAGGCAATGAGGAAGCACAGGAAAAGAAATAGGTGGAGAAAGAGGAGACAGAATAATAGAAAGGCAGAAACAGAGAATTATAGATCAATCAGTTCATCTTAAGTTCCTGTAAAAACCCTGGGAGAAATAAGTCCCTTGAAGGTAACAAGAGAGATGAACAACAGCCAACAGGATTTGTCAAGAAAAAATTGTGTCAAATCAATCTAATTTTCTTCTATGATAAGGTAACAGACCTTGGGACCAGAAGGAAAGCAGGAGATGTAATATAGCTTGACTTTAATGTAGCTTTTGACTGTCATGTGGTATTCTTACTAACAAGTTAGGCAAATCAGATCCTGGAAGAAAATTCTATAGACTGGTAACAAAAAAAAAAAAAAAAAAAAAAAAAGTTGCCATTAATCTACGGTCTAACTGGAAGATTGTGTTTATTGAATTAGGATCTTTGGAAGGATTTCTTGCACACAGAAATGCTTGCTGTCTTGAGCTATTTCAATTCTGTATGCATTAATAAAAGGTTCTGAACTTAGAATTATTAACTGCAAAATAACACACAGAGAACAGCTGGTGTAGCACTGATTCTTTAAGGAAAGAACCATGTTAGTGCATCATAAGCTGAACACAAAATCAGTAATGGTGTGCTATTGTGAAAAACTCAGATTTCATACTGGAGTTTACAAACAGGAGTGCAGGCTGCAAAGTCTTTCCACCATGCTCAGCACTGGCTAGGACTAGTTGGATTAACACACCTGATCTGAAGCAGTTGAGATGGGTTTGGAGTAAGTTCAGAGGTGAGCAGCAAGGCTCACTACAAGGTACAGCCTGTCAGGAAACTGTGAAGGAGACGGAACTGCTCAGAATAAAGATAAGACTGAGGGGACATACGATAATAATCTTCAAATATGAAAGGATGTTGAAAAGAAAAAAGAAATAATTTGTTCTCCTTGTCCAGTATAGAGAGAATTTTAGGTAACGGGGTTGCAGCTGTACATATCTGATGCAGCCTTTGGGAAGAAAATTCTCAGTCTCTGGGATAGTCAAGTGCTGTAGTAGATTCTATGGGCAGGATGTGCAATCTCCCTTATTTTCTATGAATGTCAGCAGTGACGAAGGTTTGGTAGATTCTACCTTGGACTAGATGACCTCTGAATGTCCTTTCCACATCTCTGTTCTCATGAAGAGAGTACGTCTGAAGTGGGGCTGAAAGCCAAAACAAATCAGGAGAAAACTGAACATTGCTCGTCATGACAAGAAATGCAGAGGGGCTTTTTTTGTGTTACAAGTTTCTATAAAAGAACAGAATGTAAAAAGAAGATTATGTGCTGGGATAAATATGGGCAGTTTGCATTGATATTGACAGGAAATTACAGACCAGATGGTTCAGTGAATATTTCCATATATATCCATATTACACATTTCTATGTAGACATATACAAAATAATTTTAAGGTTACACATTTTATTCCTGAACTGATATATGTTGATAAATTACAAATTAAAATATTCTTCACATCATAATGTGGTTTATATAATACAAGATATATATTAATTTTTAATAATTTCATTTTAATAACAATGGTGTTCCAGTGGACAATGTGAAAAGAGAACTAGGAAAAAAGTTTTTTCTTAGATATATGTGTATAAGTCCCTCTGAGTTTTGTAGTATTTGATGTAAAATTTAGTTTGAATCTTCTATAAAATAGATTTTGTGCAATTTGTTTAGCACCAGCTTTCGTTTTCAATATTCTTTCTTTATTCTCAAAGAGATAAGGATATTTTGACATCAGAAGTTAAGGTTTTCAGTTTTTATACTGATTTTTTTAAAGCGACTGAAATGTCTGTATATATGATCGCCCAGTCCAGTCTTTAGTTTAGACACTTTAGTAGAAGCTATTTCTGAATAGCATTAATTCCTTACATTTTTGTTGATTAGAGCCAATGTACTACCAACTCCATGATGCCTACATCTTAGACACTGACATTAACTTCAGATGAAAAACTCTATCAAAAAGGTTGTCCAAGGACAACTTCTAATAAATTTTATTGCTGGTTTAAGAAAAATATCTCAGTCTTCAAGGTTACAGTACTTTCCATCTGTAATAATTTGATTTCTGGACAGAGGTAAAATAATTTCCTCTTGCTGACAATCCTATCAGCAGTATCTTTAAACAACAAGTTAATTCAGGATAGTAGAAAGTTCACTATACTTTTCCTGACAATTAATATGTCTTGTGATCTGTTGTATCATTTCCTACTTACAAAACTGATCGGTAGCCAGCAAATATCACATTCTTTTCTGCAATTTTATTTTTTTCTTATTTGTCCTTATTTATGTGAACTTTTAAGAGAAATCCTAGGATGGACATGCTAAAACTGCATATCTACAGTGGATGAAGAGCTCTTTAATTTTGTTTCTGAGAGACTGCCAATGCCTTCTGTAGTAAAACTTCAATTATTTATTTCAGAAAATACCAACTATCTGTTCTGAAACTAATATGTTTCTTTTTTGTAACCCATAAAACAAAGAACTAGAGGAATGTATCATAACAAATATTTATTTCAGGATACAGTTTGCATGATTTTTTTGGCATCTGTACCACAGCTAGATTTAAAATTTCCTACTCTCGACAATCCTTAGCCATGGCTACCTCCTTCATCACACAGTTTGCTGATATCTTTATGGTGCCCTAACTACTTGAAGGGCTTAATTTGTAGATCTGAGCTCTGAAGTATCCTGGATTACAAACAAAAGAGGGAAAACAACTGGTTTGGGTTCACACGAATTCCTGTACTAGATGGGTAAGACTATAATTTGGTCAGTGAAAGTGATGTGTTTATTTGAGTGTTCATTTTTTAATCTTCTGTCTGGTGTGTGGGCTTTGAAACAGTGTAAAGAATAGACCCTGCTAGAAAGAAAAAGGTATTTGACTAAGTAGTTTTCAGACTATGACAAATTCTATAAGATAAGCAAGAAAGAGCTGTTGGGTTTTGTTGGGTTTTTGTTGGGGTTTTTTGTTTGTTTGATTGTTTTTAGGGGGGCTGGTTTTTGTTTACATGAGCCCTGCAGTTCCTCTTCAGTCTCTCTTCCCTCTTCCATCTGTGTGGAATTAAGCACAGGTGATTCCATCATGAAGCAAACAGCAGGTTTTTAATTTTACACCTAGAATTTGAACAAGGTGCCAGGGCAGCTGTTTGCTGAGAAAAAGTTAAACTGACAGCAAACATAAGAAACACAATAACACAGCAGTTTTTCTGCTATTTTGAGGAAACAGGTGTTGCACTTAAATTTCCTAATCTCCCCAGTGAAAGTAAATTTATAAGTGATACTGCTTTTAGTTTTGCCATTTCCCCAGAAGCCAACCTTAAAATTTCATATTCAGCTACAATCTGTATATTGAAATGCTGGGAAGAAGCACATTATTTTAACATCAGTGAGATTCAATATATTGATTATCTGGTTTGTCAGCTGGGTGGAAAAAGTTCACTTCTGTACTTTACTGCACAAGTCTGTTGAAGATGTAACTGAAAGATCTTTGCAATGTGACTCAAGTGCAGTGTGTTGGAAAGGATAACAGAGACCAAATGAGGCATTGTAGCACATTATACAATATTGACCAGAGTACTAATATTTTGTAGTAGACTACGTACTACCATGGAAACTTGGAAGATCTTATTTTCCTGCTTGACAGTAATGCTGACTCACTGTGTTGGTCTAAACAAGTCATTTAAGCCTCTTTGACTCTCAGGTTTGCTGTTTACAAGACAAAGGTTGTGGTGTTTTGTAACAGAAATTGAGACCTACAGACTAATGAAAGCACTCTATCAGCAGAAATAGTGTTGGTATTAATAATCTAACTGAAATTATATGCGAACATTGTGTATGAACCATCACCTGTTTTCTAGGACTACTGTAATGCTTCTTTTCTGTTTCTCTTCTCTTAAGACTGTATCATTATAATCTAAGAAGGAAAACGTTTAAAGATACTGGTATCAAGCCAGGAGCACCTAACTGAGCTTTAAAATATATTGCAGTGAAGGATGACAGAGCTACAAGCTGATGTTGAAAGACTTCAAACAAATGAACTATAAAATATATTATTGACTTTTCTTGTGATGCTTCCTGCCATTACATTTTTTTGCTCTCCTTACAAAATAGAAACCTTTATTCTTACATTAATTTCTCTCAAGGGAAGAAGCCAATGAGGCTCAGTGTCAACAATACAGTAAAACCCATGTAAGGGTTCCTAGTACTAGAATACAATCACTATGACCACACTATAACTCTGATTTAGTGTAACAGTCTGGCAGTTCAGACTTCATTCTGAATTTCTGGCAGGATTTGTCCTGCATCAGGTGTTCTCCAGTCTTTAGTATAAATGACACATTACATATTTTGCCTATTCTAACTGCAAGGCTGGCATATGCCAGCCTTATTTTAGACTATTGTTATACTAGGAAGTGATGTAGTAATACATAAATGCGGTAATAATAACTATGGAACCACAATCTGATAGATGTTTAACCAAGTCATGCTAGAGAAAAGTGGTCAGGTGTTACAGAGATATATCAAAATTAAATAGAAAATGTTCAGTTTCTTGCTACATGCATTTTATCACTGTTTATAATTCACTGCAGACAAAGGCTTCTTTGGTTTATGCTATTTAATTATTTATTTGGGATCTAATTTTATCTCTGTTGAAATCAGCAGAAACTTTCCTGTGAATTTCAATCGGTGGATCAAGCATTTTGTCTTTACAGACGTCTTTTATTTCTGTTTAGTCGTATACATTTCAGCTGCTCTAATATGTTGAAAATTATGTCCAGAGCAGAAGTCAGGTGCCTATTCAACACTGTAGTCCAGCAACCCCTTGCTCAATCATGTATCCTAATAATGGGCATCCCAATTTGACCTGAAAGTCGAAGTAGTAAAGACAAGGCTTACAGCCTCTGCAGTCTCCCAGGTAATTTCTGTTTTGCAGTCACAGGGAAGGTCCCCTGATACCCCATTTTGATATCTGACTAATTCACCTGTGACTAAGGTCATTCTAAGGTAAGTCTTCATGTTTTGGTTCCTTTAAAGGGAAACCATAGGATTCTGGATTATATTGATAAGACCCAGTATTAGTCTCAGGAGCTTACCATACATTATGGGCAAGTGGAAAGAAATAAAAAATGAGCTCTTAACTGTATCATCATGAGCTTCCTTATTCTCATGTGTTCCAGTTATTTGGCCTGGAGTAGAGGATGGGATATGCAGGATACATATCTCATTATTTGAAAGTTTGTCACCATATATCCTAAGAACTGAGCCTTAGGGTAAAAAGTTACTATATTCTGCATATAAAATGAAAAAGGAATCAATGGAAAAAAATGAAGTTTTCTTTGTGAGTATATATGAAAATATGAGACCAAGGGAATACAATCTTTACTATTGACTGCTTAGGACACAACGAAAATTAAACTGGGAATTATTTAATAGCTGTGAGACATGCAATAAAATATTTGTCAAACAAAAGTGTATGTCATTTTTATTAAGATTTCCACCAGTGAGTATCAGTTGTTTCATGATATATATCATACCTCTCTAGCTTATTAGTTTGCTTTTATGAAAACATCTTCCCAAAAGAAGTAGAATTTTTCTTTTTTTTTTTTATTGTTTTATTACAATTCATCATTAAATACCTGGAGATGAAAACTTTGAAGATGAAAAACATGTTCACTTTAAATTATGTTATATTGAGTTCTACTTGTATAAAATTATTGAATAATTTTCCTGGTTCATGTATTTACATCTTTTTTATATAATGAAAGCTTGTACAAATTTTTTATCCAGTATAATAAAAGTCAAATAATTCAAAAGTAGAATATATTCTTTCTTTGTTGACCTAACAAACAACTTCACACATTGTGCATGCCTATACTGTAGTGTAATCTCGACATAGACAAAGCAGCTTAGCTGGATGTAGTGGCTCCTGGCAACAATACAGCCATGGCAACACAAAATTTGTTGGGGTAGCTCATCTCACTTCTCAATCTATGTTACTTTAGAGATGGTCCTTCTTCAGCTGGTTTAAGAGATCTCCCCCATTCATTTCTCTTTTATGTGCAGATGATAGTGCAGCCACAGGATGTACTGGATCTGGATGGTTGAAAGTGTCCTGGAAAAAAAGGAGTGAGGGGAATATTTTTTTTCAGCTGGAAAATATTTAATATCCTGTTCATTGGTTGTATTTTTGAAGTGCAGATGGTAAGTGCAAAAGGACAGGAAATAACAGCCAGGCTGACTCCTGCATAAGACGTACCCACTGCTGAGACAGACCTGGGGAACCACTCTTTCAAGTGATTGGAGGTCCAGCTCCATTAATATTATCTTTAATGACACAACTGAGTCCATGCTGATAACTGAAATGACTGCTGAAAAAGACTTTCCAAGCACTCCCTTTTGGTGGGGTTATTTTGAAATTATGTTGTTTAAATTATTTGGTTTATAATACAACTATCATGGAGATAGGAAACAGAAATCTGCAAGTAGGGTCAGTTCTGGGCTGTGCTAGTAGAGGAAAAGTTGTTTTGAGTTACATCCCAGAAACATAAACCAGTGTTTGTACCTTCCCCACCCTGCCCCCCAACCTGTCCAATTTCATACTTTAAACCCTAAATTCTAGAATCAGGACTACTTGTGGAGAACAGGTAAGACTCTGATTCTTAACCTTCAGTCACCCAGGTATTTTAAAGGTGATCACTGTTATGTTCTAGCACTTATGCAAACCAAGAATCATTTCTGATTCCACAGTAGGGTAAATTTGTCCCTAATTATGCAGGTTTCCCTATAGAAGCTAACAGAAAAAGGCTCATTTCCTACAGTGATTTAATGACAAACTTCATTAAATACCAACCCATTCTGACTCAATCTCTCTTTCTTTCATAGGGATGTAAGAAACACAAATGCCTACAAACAAAATGCCTACTAGCACAGGAAAATGAAGACCATGAAAAGAGGAGGAGACAGGAGAATGGTCTAAGTAAGGGAGTTCTCTTAGGGAGATATTCAGATCTCTTTACTTGTATCGAGACACTAGTCTTAAGGAGCAACACAGTGAACTCTGACTCTTTTGCAGGTTGTTGTTCCCAGCTAATATCCTGCTGCTTTGCTAGAGGAGCCTCTTGCCATACATAGCACAGCTGGCAGAAATGAACATATGCCCAGATCTCAGTGCCATCGTTTGCAACCCAGCATACTACTTTGGACTGACTCCACTTAGCTTTGTGCCTGTACACCAGGCTGAGCTCTGCAGCAGCCAGCTGCAGGGGAGCTGGTGTGTGCTGGCTGCTACCCAGGATGCAACCATGGCAGTAATTCTGGCAGAGAGGCAGGTGGATAGCAGGGTGCCAGAAAGTGCCCAAATAGCCCTGGAAATACTCAGATGAACCCATCTGGAGGTACCCTTAATATAATTCAATTTTAGACCTATTTAACCCTATTAAAGATAACCACACTAATTTCATTAATACAGAATGTATACTGTACATATTTTTTCTTCAGTTTAATTTCCCACCTCACATTTCTTCACTTGCTTTCTTCAGTCCCTTGATTTCCCTATCACTGCCTTTCTTCCTACTCACTCTTCCTTTCTTCTTATCTTCTAGAAACGTATCAAAGAGATTGAACAGGCCATCCCCATGTTCATACTAAGTAGATTTGTAAGTACAAGCTCTGTGAATGTAAAGGGGACAAATACCATCCTAGTCACAGTAAAGTTGGCAAGGAAAAGAAAGCTTATAGAAAATGTATGTGCTTGCCATACAAAGATGCATAGCTACTTTAAGATGACAGATTCAGTCAATATATTTTAGCAGATTTGGGCTATTTCAGTTCACTGTTTGCATATTTTATATCAAGTGACCTGCCAAATGACGTGAAGAGGTGAACAGGGAATAGAGAAATCAGTCAAGGTGATGGATGAGCTGCAGACTTGATTATTTATTCAAATTATTCCCAAAACGATTGAGTCTTGTTGATTGCAGACAGCATTTTGTCACAATCATTAGGAAAGGGCAAAGGTGACAGGAATTTAATGGCCAAATTAGAGTTATTGAACAGTGCAAAGTATGACAATATTTTTAAAATCCAAAGCAGAAGACTCTCTTTATCAGTGACCAGCAACATTCAGAGCTCTTTTATCTAAACTATTTGGTTTTTGTCTCTTGAGAACGCATATGCAACTCCAAAGGCATTCCATAGTGTTTCTTCAGTAGCTTCTGGTTTCCCTTCAGGCCCTTTCTCTTAAAAGAAACATGACTTCTCAGCATACTTCACCCTTAAAATATTTGAAAAAATACTTCAAATATATCTTTGTGCCATCCTTGTTATGTTAGTCATCACTTCAGTGTGAGGGAAGCAGCACAGAGAAGGCAGCACAGCAGGCTGGCACTGAAAGGTGACCTACTGCAGTCCAGGTCAGAATGTCCCTTGGTTTCAGGGGGCCTAAGGTTTCCTATGAAGACTCCAACACATTTATACAAAATCATACACATCATCTTCATCTGTAACAACACTGCAGCTGTGTTTGATAAAGAGAGATGAGAGTGTAGAGGGCACAGGGACTGTGAAAAGGACAATTTTTTTCCAAGTATCCTAGTTTCTGTCCCTTTTTTCCCTCCAGAAACACAATTGTTAATGTCAGTATTGTATTAAGCATGCTGATACACTCCTTTGATTTATTATAAACAATTCATACTTGTACTCCTAATACAAATGAAGTGCATACTCCATTATACAGAGCAATGCAAGTGCTTCTTGCCTGGTAAGAATTCAGATGTTTAAAAAAAAACTTTTCACCTTTTTTGAAAGAAAAATAGTATCAGCCTGGTTCACAGTCTCTTTCAACAGCATCAGCCTGTACAAAGTTCAGAGGTATTGAAATGTCACCATCTATTAGTCATTGATTAACCTAAAATGTTGCTAAGAATTTTAAAAATATTTTTTCTGCATTATAAAATATATTCAGTGAGTTTTCAGAGAAATTAGTTTAGTGCGTGTTGGTGAGATTTTGCTGAGAAGTTTGAAATGGTATAACATTAGAAAGACCCCAAAACATATTAGTAATTTGCTTTCTTTCAGATATTATGGTAAAAAGAGAAAAAGGAAAAGGACATGCAGAATAAAAGTACAGCAAGAAGAGAAAGAACAATTTATAATCACAGATACATTCAGTTCCTTTGAGAAACAAATCTCAGAGTGCAGCAGACTAGATGGTAGACTGAAATACAATTTAAAAATTTCTCCTGTCATAAATTATTTATAGAAAATTTCCCTTTTCCTCCATCTTTGAAAATGGCTCCAGTAAATATTTATTTTTTATTAAACATGAAAAGGTTTTAAATAAATAGCTTGATTATTGAAAACCTGTATTTAAATATCAAAAGATTTTATGTAAGTTCACACCTTTGTAAAATCTTTTGTGATGGTAACTATAAAACGCATGATTCTTTATTTTTTATTTAAGAAGATTATACAATTAAATCTCAATTCATCATACCTGCCTTTAGACACTTAACTGAAACACTTAAGACAGGACAGTTGTTCTCCTGAGTTCACTCTGCAGGCATGTGTTTATGGAGGGTCATTTGAAACTATGCTTGACATCAGTTTGGTTTGTTGTGTGGCAGGTTGAATTTGGACTTTTGCCACTACTACTTGGAATTTCTGCTATGGTCCAAGAGTTCATAATTTGGAAATGAACATTAAGAAAAATACACTTGTGGATATTAGTTGACCAGAGAATTACTGGGAGTTGCTAGCATTGTGCAACTGAAAAACTGATGACATCAGGATCCATAAGCTGAAGTATTTGCAGCACAGTTCAGAGGAACTGCTGACATTATCATAGAATTATAGAACAGTTTGAGTTGGAAGGGACCTTTAAAAGTCATCTAGTCCATCCTCCTAACTATTGGGACTCTGGTCCAGCTTGAGGAGGAGGAGTACTGC
>NW_010300038.1:74619-88754 GCF_000700745.2 Antrostomus carolinensis | reverse complement strand
CCTGCTGGCCACGCTTCTCTTGGTGCAGCCTGGGGTACAGTTGGCCTTCTGGGCTGTTAGCGTGCATTGCCAGGTCATGTTGAGCTTCTTGTCCACCAGTACTCCCAAATCCTTCTCCTCAGGGCTCCTCTCGATCCATTCTTTGCCCAGCCTGTATTTGTGCTTGGGGTTGCCCTGACCCATATGCAGGATCAAGTTGTCATATTCTACAACCATCCTTGAAAAGCTGTTTTACCATCTGATACCTTTGTGTGAAAGGGAGGAGTTCATTCCCTAGAGACTAAAAGTACGTGGTCAGCTTCATTATGCTATATGTGTATGTATATGTTTAGATGTAATATACATAGTCTTGTGAACTTTTGGGTAGGGATCTTGGATACACTGGTTTTTAAACATGCCAAGCAGGTGAATGAGTAGGAGACATGTTGGCTGGTGGTGGTGGTGAAGTACTGGAATTGGTTGTCCAGAGGGGTTTGACATCTCCATCCTGTTCAAAACCTGACTGGACAGGGCCTGAGCAGCCTTAACGTGTTGGACCTGCTGTTAGTGAGTTTGGACTAGATAAAAAAGATGAAGTTACTGGATGCTTTCAGATTAAGCACTTAATTGGCTCCCAGTATATTTTATTGGGACGAGTCTTCAGTTTATAACCATATGACTAAAGTCTGGAAGCAAGTGACAGAACTGACCCAAGAATCAAATTTTAGATGTTTCTGTCCTTGCAGACCTAAGGTCTCTTAGTAAAATTCTGGTTTTCCTTTACTGCAGGTGATAGTCCCTTCAGCTTTTGTCATAAACTGTGACAACCTGGCATCCTATGTCATTTAAACCTAATTTCCAAATAGTCTTATAGGTCAGACATAAAGAAGATTCCCTTTTCATTCCAGCCTGTCCTATTTGTCAGATCTGCGGGATCATAGTCACTTCTTTGGGGCAGCAAAGAGTCAGGAGATGGGGCAGAGGAGTTGAAAAGGACAGAGATCTAAGCAGCTCTCAAAATAAGAGAGAGAGAGAGAAACAAATATGTTGTAGTGCTTATCCTGATAGTAACGCACAGCCTTAAGAAAAGGGAAGGCAGACAGCTTTCTTGCACATTGCTTTTCAGTCTCTGTCCTGGTGCTGTCTTATTGCTGTATAGTGAAATCACTCTCTAGTGCTCTCTAGTGAATTATAGAACTTATTTTAACAAGTACAGTTTTTCACTGAAATACTAAAAATAAATACTACAGTGTTCTTCCCTAAACCACTGTGTCATTAATTTTACAAGCCTTTGTGTTTCTCATTCTTGGTGCTGATTAAAAGGCGAGCATATACACAGAATCCTTATAGAAATATAGTGACTTTTAATAGCAGTCCAAAGGCATTGTTTTTATCCAAGAACAGTAAAGAGGAGGAGAAAACCTGGAGACGTTAGTGAGTGCTCTTCGGATTTGTTCTTGTTTTTATTCTTTGTGATACAGAAAAGTTTTGAACAGTAGATGGCAGCCAAGAAATTTCCTGGTTTCATTTTTCTGCTTGACTTCCAAGTGTGTTAAGGGATGTGGGTTTATTACCACAGAAGAACATCAGAAAGTAAATCCACAGTAGGCACTTTGTTAAGTCTAATTTTTATACAGGCATTGTGTTAGACTTGCTTTTATTTTCTCCATCCCAGACTATGGATTTTGTCAGCTATGAATACATAATACTTATACAAATGCAGAACGTGGTCAGGAGGAAAGATGCCTCCAAGACAGAAAATGGCCACTCAGTATTTTCACTGTTTCTACATGGTGCAGTCTTTATTCTCTTGGATCCTTTCTACATCTGCGAAGTATGTAGATTTGCAAGTCAGAGTAATTACTATTCTCACTGGCAATTATTTAACCTTTTGAGGGCCTGTTAATGCAAAGTGCTGAACTCCTTAATTCCTATATGCTGTGCAGGTCTGAGGGTACTCTGAAGGAAAAAACCTTCTTCTGTACACCTGCACTTCCTTTGTACCACTCTATATCTTTCATGGCCTTGGTAAAAGGATGGGTTTTTTTGGTTTTGTTTTTTTTTTTTTTTTGTAATACGGGTTCTTATTTGCTGATTTTAGAAATGATAGCAATAGAAAGCATAATCTTACTGGAGAACTAAAACTTGGCTTACATACCCCAAAACGGAGCAACTGAATTTTATACTGGTAAAGTGTGAAATGGTTAGAGCAACAAAACACATTGCCTCTGGGATCATACATCTAAAGCATGCTCTTTATATTTTTTATTAAGTGCTCTAACCTACAGTCTGGGCTGGAATTACACTATTTGCTCATGCCATATAGGGTTGTTGGAGCTGTTTGGTCATGGATACAAGGTTCTCTGTTACCTCTTAAAAAAATGCTTTCCTTTATGCCATTCTGTGCAAAAAAGTTTTCTGGCTATATTGTCCCCTTCTGGAGATGCTCAGCCAGCCATGCTCCCCTTCCTTTTGGTCTGAAATTAGAGTTACACCCTAGAGAAAATTTCCTCAGGGACTGAAAGACTCTTCTTTCCCAACTGATTTCTTTGGAACAGAAATGGAGGTTAATGTTTTAATAATATATTAAGATGACTTAATCTTTTCCTTTCCTTAGCAGTAGAATGCAGGAGGGAACCTGAAATGTCTTGCCAAATCTGAACCAATTCCATTATTCTTTAAGATTTGTGAAATTACTGCTTTTAAATCTAGATGATACGGGGTTAAGGAACTGCTGTGCTTTATGTGTCTTTGTGAGTTTTAAGACTGATAGCTGCAAACAGTAAGTGTGATAAATTGAGAAGTGCAGAGAGCACTGGTGATGAGGATATCAACATCTACTCAGGCAAAGCTATGATACTATAAACTGAGTTGTGGAAGCCTAGAACAATAGGATTTGAACAGAAACTATCAGTGATAAATAGTTACTGTAGTTAAAAAAATGCTGGGCACATTAAATGCCTGTGGAGTTGGGAAGGCTATTGAGAGTAGAAACAAAATTTCATTTTATTTCTTATTTCCATACAGACTTAAATAACTAATTTTCATGCTGTGATTTGATAGGGCACAGTCCTATGCTGCAGAGAGCTAGTCACAGTTTACTAGGAGAAACATGTCTGAAAAAGATGGCATTAGTCTCTTCCCTACTGGAGGGGCCAAGGGTCTGACTATTATGGAAAGCAGCCAGTGCATAAACAACAATGCTCTCCGACATCTTAATATCTGGGAACAGTTCTGAGGCTGAGTAAGAAATGTGTTCCTAAAGCTAGCTGTGGGTGGCTCTACATCATCTAAAACCCTAAGCTCTGTGATTTTAACAGCCTATAATTGTGAAAATGAAATGGTCGGGAGGTATTTAAAACTAAAAGTTGGCCTGGTCTTTGAGCTTTCTCTGTGCCTCAGCCCTCTCAGTTTGTGTTTGCATCTGTGCACACAGACACATATGCACACGTGTCCTTCTTAGTACATTACTTAAGGTTAATCTAAATGCGTTTGAAAATCCTGAAATACTTCAGAAGCATTTCAGTAACTTTGGGTTACCTCTGTGATTCAGTTTGAAGCTGTTATGACTGCTATAATCTTGAGTAGGTCTTCCTGTACTTATGTATCACCAAAGAAACCCAGACATTCAGGATCATGGTGAAAGTAAATTATCTGCTCTCAAATAAGAAGTCAGTTTGAGGAAATTATGAATAAGTGTTAGTCACTGTTTCAATGAAATCTTGAGATTTTATCCAGTTTAGAAGCCCCATGTTACAGGTTATTGGACAGAGACAGTGTAAACAATGAACTTGACCCTCTAACACATGACTTGGAGAACATTTTCACTATTTATTCTTTTATTACAATACTTTAAGAAATATTTAGATTTGCTGCACTAAAACAGATCCAACCACCAATCGTATCACTGGACCAGTGTCTCCAAGAACAAAGTGAAAGTAGGCATCTGCTATGTCTCATCTGCATAAGTGGAGATGAAGCAGTATTCCAAAACAACTGGTTCCTTACCAGTCTTGTGTATGAGTCTTCCTGATTTTTGTGTATTATTCTTTCCATTGCCCTTAAATCACCCATTTTTCTTAGTCTGGAGTCTTAACTGCTTTTCTTCTCCAGCCATTTCTCCTGGATTCAGAGTCCTGCACAAATAATTGAGCAAGATAAGCCTTTGGATAAACATCTACACTTAAGTTGTTTTCACTTTTCCTACAGTCTCAATTAGTGTTTGGAACTGATGCTGCATAACCTCCATCCTGGGAAGTTCAATAGAGATTTATCAGAAGGTACTGTCAGTGAGCAAATTGGGAGAAGGTAGGATTTGGTCACAATGGCAGATAAATGAAGGGATGGTGGTCATGAAGAGATGGTAATGGGTAAGGAGAGGAAGTAACTAGTTAGGAAGGGGGAAAAAGCATAGGAATGTAACGTTCACTGTGCATCAGTTTCCTTATAATACTGTTTCTAGGTGAAAGTTAGTTAAATATTTAATCTTGGGCTGATGATACAGGAGCCTGAACCTCACTGTGTTCAACAGATGATCAGATATAACATATAGTAAACATGAGGTGCCTTTATTAGACAATGGAAACATTGAGCATGGATTTTTAAAAGAGAAGCCCTAAAGTAAGGATGAAAAGAGTTGAGATACTCTCCTTAAGGAGAAAGCAGAAGACAAAATGAAACTAGACTGAGAAAAGAGCATTCATAGGAAATACTGCATAACATGGAGTCTGCCAGAGATTGCGAGATACTTCATGGATTTATTAAAAAATCCCGAGTCTGTGTTTGACAAAACCACTGCAAAGCTGGTGTTCTGACTCAGGAATTCTGCTTTGCTTCCCAGGTCATCAATAGATATAGATTTGGTTTAGAAATATGATCTGCCTACTTGCCTCTTAACAGCTGATTGATAGCTAAATTTTTTCAAAGGATTAAGTCTTCATTTAGAGTAGGACTGGGCTGAGAGAACAAACTCCATTGGCACAAACCCGTGAAAATACTGTGTATGAGGAAATGCAGCTTTTCAAACTTTTTCCTATAGAGTTTCACCAAAACCTGTCAACAATATTTTACACGCTGAATCAATATCTTATTTGTTTACATCTACACTGATGCCAGCGACTGTTCCCAGGCAATGTGGGAATCTCTGCTGTTAAACTGTCAGAGCAGCCTCTGGCATGCCTTTAGCTCATGACAACTAGCACTTCCAAATAATTAATTCCTGGGAATGGTTTGGGAATCAGGGCTGGGGACCATTCCCCATAAGAAGAGGGAAATTCCCACCTTCTGTATTGGAGGACAGAAGTGGAAGGGTGCTGCAGTAGTACGGACACAGGACAATGATGGTGTCTCAGCCAGACAACAGTCCCAAGCACCTTTAAATTACTGGTATGGATGTAGTTTTCAGGAATTTAAGTACTTGAAGAAAGGAGAGAGAGAGGGATCTGTAAAGGAGAATTCATTTACTCAGTAGGGAGTTTACTCAGAAAACAGCATCTGTCCTTCCTCTTTACACAACCTGTGTTCTGCTAAAGCAAGTGCTTCTGGAAGGAAGGGGAGGAGAGGAGAGAGGATGGGGGTGGAAGGTGAGGAGTTGAAGTAATGTTTCTCAAGACATTTGGCATACAAAAAAGCAAAGTTTAACTCATGATTATGATAAAACTCCAGTTGTGATTGAAGTTTAGTAAAAACTCTAATTGCACTTTACTGCTGCAAATAGTGCTTGAAAATTTGCTTGTCAGCATGGATGCTTGTCTTTATATCTTTAGCTAACAATTTAAATATTTTTAGGATTGAATCTTTAATAAAAGTAGCGTATGAGTCTTACATATCACAATACAGTGTTAGTCACTTTAGACTTTTAATTTAAATGTAAAGAAAACCTTATGAAAGAAATCATGCATTAGACTTTTCAAAATATTAATTATGGTGATGTTTAAATATTTGCATTTAAGCTAATCACATTTGGTTTTAAATAGAGGAGAACATTAATCAAGGAATGCATATTAGCTGGTATGTTTTGATTAACAACATAAAAAATGCCTTGAAGTCAAACTGCGTTTTAAGTTCTTTGGTTTCGACAAGAAGCTGATTATCAATGGTGCTAAAACGGAGCTGAAAAATCAAAATGTAGTCTGCTTCTAACTCCTTATGTAGCTTTTCTTGTCTTTCTAGGTCCTTTCAAGGCAAACGTGGCAAAGGTATAATAGTTCTTGTGTTTTTCTGAGTGATAAAAGAGAAAAAATCCTCATTTTGTTTTATGTTACTTAAAATGCAAGTGCTTGTTTTTTCAATTCTCACAGCAGACCAGTAGTTCCTGCAGTGGTCTGCTAATAAGCTCACTAGTGAGTTCTGCTGAAATTCTCTTCTGTTTGAACCTGCCCTTGATGCAGGACTGTCAGATGGAGCGTGTTTATCAGGCAGATAATGATGTTTGCAGTGGAGAGCATGTCGGTATATATGTGAGCATGCATATATAACAGTGTTGCTGTAGAGTGGTTGTCTAACGGAAATAAGAAATAGAAATGCTATCTATTTCTATAAGAAATAGAAATACTGTTGTTTCTAAGACCACTTGATACAGCCAAGTATCTGGCACGGACTTTTCCCCCCTGCCCAAAGTCTTCAGGCTGATTACATTGTGGGAGCTGTTGTTTTAAGAACGTAATTTTTTTGATGCATCAGGTTTGTAAAATCAACCAACTCAAGAAATTTCCTCCTTCTTTTCCCTCCGGTTGCTCACTTCCTCTTCCATTTTGCAGTTGTTATTCCAGTAGCTTCGTGGATGCTCCTGTTTGTGGGACACAGCCATAAAAGCTTTCTTGGCACACAAGGCCTTGAGTGAGTTGTGCTGCAAGGTCTGAAGCAAATAGCAACTCGAATCCATTGATTGCGGGAAGAACAGCTGTGTAACTGCACCACCCAGTATCTGAGTGGGCCATGTTTAGTGCCCAGCAGAACAGTGAATCTTGGCTCTGGGGCTGGGCTTCTGAAGATGTGGATATAATATATTAGCCTACTCCTTTCTATACTCTTTTAAAATCTTAAGAGTAAATGGTATGCTACAGGAAGATCATGCAATTGGTACTTCTTTGCAGTAAGGAATGTGGGTACTGGTCTTATTTATGCAGTCCTGTGTAGGGGTCTCTTTATACAGCATTTCATTATGAATGTGCCACTTAATCAAGGCTTGGCTAATTTGGCCTTTGGAGAAGCAAATGGTAAACACTTTTAGGATTTAAACAAAAACTGAAATCTGTTCTTCCTTCTTTTGTTTCACATAATGAAAAATCACCTTTGGCTAGTGAAATACAGCACCCAGCTGTATTTAAAGCCAGCTCTTTAACAGTGAGCCATGGTTGCTAGTGAGGATGATGACTGTATATTTGGAATAAAAATGCAGAAGATCAAGTTTTGTTTCCTGAATTTGTTCCCAAAAGAGTTGTAAATATTTAAGTGTTTGTGTAAAGAAAATTAAAATCACACTTTTAACTTTAAATTTCAGATAAGCTTACTGTGTTGATCTTCCAGTGTTTTTATTCAAAATAAGCACATTTACTAATAATAAACTGAAAATATTTGAACTCTAATGTATATACTCACAGTTTGAACTATAAAAATTCAAAATACATCTCAGATCAAATCTTGATCTGTAAATATACAGTTTTTTAGGTTTCTTTAATCTCAGTGTTGATGAAAGTGAGCAGCTGCCTCAGCAAGATGGTCTGCCTTGCATTCTTGACTGTGGCTTGCACGTGCTAGAGGATGGTTGTGTAGGTGGGTAATGATGTGAGCGTTGAAATTCTTGCACGTGCCTGTTTGCCTTTCGGTTGTGAGGAAGAGGTAGTAAGTTTTGGCTACATGGGGTTTCTTCCACAAAATTGGACTGAGATTTGGACTGCCTATGCTGCTGCCTTTCATAATGTAAGACTTTTTGGGGGAGCATTCATAGTAATTCTGCAGTACTTCCAGGGTCTTGCGTACATTCAGGATCTACTGACTGATATTACTATTTTTTTTGATCGTATTAATGCGAGCATCTGAAAAACAAATACCAAAGCTACATGACTTTTATGTAGGTAACATAAAATGTAATTCTGTGCAGTTGGTCAGAAACACCTATGTATAGCTTTAGATTTGGTTGTATTAAATCCATCTAGCAATAAAGGACAGAGACATTCATACAGGTGTGTGTGAATAGTTCATGCTGAAAAGTGACTGTCACATCCCACCTCTGAGATGGGAGGAGAGCAACTAAAGTTCTGTAAATCCCCTCAGGCTAAATTAAGGTGAAACAACACCAAATGATCAGTCACACATTTTTATTGTAATGAAAATAACCTGAACTTGGAAAATTTAAAAACGTTGGCAATGTGGGTGGGTTCTTATTGGAACAAAATCTATAAAAGAGGGAAAAGAAGATAAGAGAGACAGGCAAGGAAAGAGATAAGGAAAGGTATCACCACCCCGGGATCCCGTCTCAGGTGGACGGAGAAGTCCTGTGTTGCTGGGTGCACGGGTGGCAAGACTGGTCGGTCTCTGGTGGTGGGCGAGCATGTGGCTCCCTCCACGTGAGTCTTTATCCCGTTCAGCCCCCACCCTGAGCGAGGACTGATGTCCCACTGTACAGGTGCTGCTGTGAGGGGTTGTCACGGAGGGTCTTTTCAGGGGGTCTTGGTGATCATTGAGCCCCTTCGTCCAATGAACTCTGTGGTGGTGTTTTGCTCAGCAAGTCAGGACACAGAACTGCACATCCTCCAACAGGCCTCCTGCATCCCTCCTTCTTGATAACAGGCTTCTGCATCAGCTAATCACCTGCATCCGGTTAACTGCTCCTCTTATTGTTACCTTTGTTATGGAGAACTTGCTGCTGTGCAGAACTTGTCATGCTACTATGTTTGAGACGTATATTAACTCTTTCATTCTCTCACAATAACTCAGGGGAAAACTTGGGGAAGTAATTGTGAGACTGAATTCCAATTTTCTCATTAATGGGACACAAACAGGAGATACTCAGATAAAAGTTGGGAGGTTATCTCTTTTTCTGCCTGGGTGGCAACTGGTAGCTTGGTGTTCGTAGGTGTGTTATATTGTGATTTCACAGTTTAGGACTTAAAAATCTGGATCATGATGGAGAAACTCACAAGATCATTGTAGCTTCTCTATTCTGGCAGCTCTGAATTCAAAAGCTACTGGTTTTGTTCCTGTGTTTTTTAATCTCTAAGGATTAATTCAGGAAAGTAGTAAGAGCTGGCATGTACACAACACGGGGCTTTAAATACCACGGTAGTCCCATCTAGTATTACTGTCCATGAAAGTTAACAAGACTCTGGTTGGAGGCTTGACCACAAAATTGTGTAGAAATATGTGAGCTGTATTTTATCAATAATTGGTTTCTTTCCTCATACAGAACTTCAAGCGAGGAGCTTTTAGTCTGCTTGGAATAGGGGGAAGGAGTTGATACCAATGGTTTGGAGAAGAGTTGTCTGCAGTCACACAGTATATAAACTGAGCTTATAATTAAGAACTCAGGACTAAAATTTGCCTCTGTATAGAAAGAATTTCACCCTTTCCATGTTTTCCCACTGTTTTTCCCTCTCCGTGCCTGATAAATATGATGAATAAGGTACTCATTTAAAAAGATGTTCAGAGCAGAGCAGTAGACTGAGTGAAGGATGATCCCTTTGAGAAGTTTGTTCCTTTTACTTACATATGTCTTTTATAACACCATTTACATAACTGGTTCCAGTGTATCACTTTTTCAGTAAACACTCATCTGGACTAGCAATAGGTTTTCAGCTTCTTGCAGAACTGAAACAGATCTTTGGACATTAAGGCAATTTGGCCAAGTAGTTGACTGTGTTTTCTTCCTACTGTACTTTATTAGCTGAACTCCCATGTGTATCTCGGGCTTGTTGTTACACAGTACTGTCTAGCTGCATATTATTTTTCAGTCCTTTGTCATAAATGAATGGACAGTGCTATGGCTGGATTATTCACTTACAAAGTATAGAAAGTCTTTATTTTCTTCCAGTTTTTGTGGGTAAGTATCTGCTTGCACACATTTTTAATTCACATTTGTAAGCTTAAATTCAAAGGTGAGCTCAGGTCCTGCTAAGGCTGATGCAACTTAGCTATTGACCTTACTGAAGCTCAGGCTTTTCCTCTGGAGAGCAGAAGCTGAATTAGTAAACAAGTATAATTTCAAGCGTAATGTTCCTCTCTCTTGTACGTTTGAGTCATACTCTCAATGCCAATACAATGCTTGAACTACTTACTACAGAACATGTTCTTCAGTATTGAGTTTTTAATTGTGCTAATGTATAGTAAAACCTAATCATAGATATTGACTCCAGTGCCATGTTACTGGTACTGAACCAGGGCTGGATCCAAGAATGATCCTGACTACTTTGCCCATTTGATTTAAAGACCTGCCTCAGGGCATTGGCACACCTGTAGTAGATGGATTGCATGCAATGTATAATAGAGATGTAAAAAGAAATTGGTAGTTCCTGTAGTTTTAGTCAGGGTGCCTCAGATGTGATAAGTTATTTTTATTATAATGTGTACACACAGGAGATAATAAAGGAATCTCTTCACTTGCTGCTCTCAGTAAGACCGCACCCAGCAACTTTATTTTTTTCCCCCTCTTTAACCATTACATTCTGCACTCATTGTAGTATTGACACTTAACAGAAAATAGAGACAAAACTACAATGTCTTATATTGTTTATCCTTTTACTATAATCCAAGCTGCCAAGTGCCTGGGATAGCTGACTTTATCACTAAATGGAAAATACTGTAGAGCTTCTAATTTGCAAAATTTAGGATAGTGTCAGGAGTGTGGTATTCAATTTAAATGCTTCTCAAGTTCACACTAAGTAATATGGTAACATTTTCAATGAGACATATCAGAAATGAATTCCAGTATGTTAAGAAATGTGCACAAAATTGGCAATAAAAAATGTTATTTGGGGAGATATATTTACAGAGCAATATATTTTCTGTCACTGAAATGTGCCACATGACCTGTAATTTATTTTTTCCAATATCCTAATCCTAACAACAAATTAAGATTTAGAACACTGTATGACATAGTTCATATAAGTTCAACATAATCATTCTAGTTTGTTGAGAGCTGTGTAATGGTAGCACATCAGAGAGTTGCTGAGAGTAATCTCTTTTCTTAGCTAAACATCTTCATTCATTCAAGAGTGAAAAAAACACAGGGAAACCAGTTAGTTGCTACTTTAATGGTCATCTACAATGGTAAAATATTTTCCAATGCAGAAACTTTTTGCTGATAACAAACAAACAAAAAAAACCCACCCCACAAAACAAACCCACAAAAACATCTTACCAACTTTTGTTTCATATGTTTATCTACATCTGAAAGTCTTTAAAGCTATGACTATGTAGTTAGCATTTGGGATTTTTTGCTAAGGAAGTTACTTAAGTAAATTTAAACAGAATATTACATAAGTGATGTTTATAATTTATATTGGTGCTAAAACTAGTTACAGTCACGTAGCTCCCAGTTTCCAGTACACTTGTCACACATATCTAAAAGGGAGTGATTTAATTGCTTTAACTGCATCAGTATGGTTAAAACAACAAACATTGTAAATGTGTAGTGATCCTCAGACACTGTTTGCACGTCTACCATTACCAGAAACTTCTGATAGCAATGTCAATGAGAGGTGGTTTCTGCATAAACCATTTCAGTTAAAGAAAAAAAAAAAATGTATGAGAAACAGAATCATCCACACTGATGCTAGAATTTTGTATGTGTCATAGTTTTTGCATAGTTGTTGCATCTTTAGAATTGACTGTGTATGAAGTATATATGACAACTTTAGAACTGACATAAATGAAGTATACAAGTACAGGAATTTGAACACAACCCCCCCCAACATTTACAGTTTTGCACCGTAAGACTCATGCATATGTGTATGTGTAAATATATATATAAAATATTGCTGTAACTGTACAGTGTGCCTATTAAATGTGATGCTTATGGGTGGAGAGGAAGCAAAATTATTTTTTGAGATTTTATGGAGTATTTTGTAAGTTTAGGACTCCTTTACAGCAACTAATGCCTTCACACTAGGGTAGTTGGCCAGGGTGAGTACCAGTCTACATGGTAGGATTTCAGCGCAATGAGGCTTCAGGGAAAATGTTATTATATTTTCCAGCTGGATTGCATTTTTTTCAATCTGAGAGGCACTCAGTGCCTTGTCAAAGCACTAAGAGAGTACTGACTCTTCACTTCTGCAGCAGTTTTCATAGCATCTTCTTCTGCCAACTAGAGTCCTACTGCAGAGCAAGCACCTTCTTGGATATGAGAGGGAAAGTACTTATATCTGAACTTAAGAATTAATGTTTGAGTAAATAAGCTGTCATTGTACTTGTAACTTCTGCTCATTATTTATATCTTTTCTTTAGAAAATAAACGCTTACATGGTCATCATATTTTGTGTGTCCTCCTGTCTCTTGCAGACCCACACTTACCCTTATGCCTCCTGAGAAGCATAAAAACATCACAGAGATAACAGAGAATTGTATTTGTTATTAGGAAAGAAATTTAGATTTCAACCTTTTTTTTTACCCTAGCAGACAAAAACTACTTTAGAAATAATTGTAAAAATTTCCATTTTTGGTGATGCCGCAGTAAATGAGTTTTGTGTGATGATGATTTGTTTTGGTTTGTTTGGTTTTTTTAATAAGTTGGGGGCTTTAGGGGGGGGTGTTTTGGTTTTGGTTTTTTTTTTCCCTGTTGGTATGTTAATTGCCCCTATGCTGGTTTTCTTTCCCTGTCTTGGGACTTGAGCTGCGGTAGTTACATAGAAATAATGAAATGATGAAAATTTACAGTAAATAAATATATTTTGAAAAAAAAATCCTGGTTTTAATGTTAATAATTGAATGTGCCTCTTCTTTTTCTTACAGAACGATTTACACAGTACAGCCCTAAAAATCTTAGACAAGCATGGAATAAGTAAGTCTTTTCTTTCTTTTTTTAGTATTCTTTTGACTCTTCAAGGATATGAGGATATGATTTATGCCAAGCTGAAGTTATCATCAAGTTAACTTAAAATGGCTTTATCCTTTTTAATTACAGTATGAATGTGGAATTACTGAAGTATTATTCTTTCCTGCTTCTGCCAGTTTTGAGTGTTTTGGAATTGCCAGTTACCTGTAAATAGGGAAAAACTGTATAGTGTAGTATTTTCTTCCTGGGGATGTCAGCTGGCAAGTGTATTGAGCTCATTAAGAGATGCTGTGTTATTCCTTTGGGCCATCAGTTTCAAATCTTGTTTTCTCTGTTCCACTGTAACAATTAAGAGACTTTTAAATATGCTTCTAATCAGCTTTGAGTGTTGTTTCCACAAAAACATTTCCTGTTGCCAGGTACATCCGGTCATTGCTGTGAGCTCATGATCATACTGTTGTATATTTTAATTATCATAGAATCATAGAATGGTCTGGGTTGGAAAGGACTTTAAAGATCATCTAGTTTCACCCCCCTGCCATGAGCAGGGACACCCCCCACTAGACCAGGTTGCTCAAAGCCTCATCCAACCTGGCCTTGAACACTTCCAGGGAGGGGGCATCCACAACTTCCTTGGGCAACCTGTTCCAGTGTCTGACCACCCTCACAGGAAAGAATTTCTTCCTTATATCTAATCTAAATCTTCCCTCTTCCAGTTTAAGGCCATTACCCCTTGTTCTACATACCCTTCCCTCCCCAGCTTTCTTGTAGGCCCCTTCAGGTACTGGGAGGCCACTATAAGGTCTCCCTGGAGCCTTCTGTTCTCCAGGCTGAACAGTCCCAACTCTCTCAGCCTGTCCTCATAGGAGAAATGCTCCAACCCTCTGATCATCCTCGTGGTTCTCCTTTGGACCCACTCCAGTAGGTCCATGTTGAGAGCCCCAGAACTGGACACATTACCCCAGGTGGGGCCTTACAAGAGTGCAGTAGAGAAGAATCACCTCCCTCGACCTGCTGGCCACGCTTCTCCTGGTGCAGTCTAGGATCATGATTGAAAAAGTCAATGTGAATTCACCACCTTTTTTTTTTCCTTTTAATGTTTCCTGAAATTTGTCACATTTACATCAGATGGACTTTGATATAAAGGTATTGTGCTCAAAATCCAAAA
>NW_010300038.1:27575-74605 GCF_000700745.2 Antrostomus carolinensis | reverse complement strand
CCTAACCAGTTGTCTGTAAAGTTTACTAGAAGATTTCTTAGCACATGAAGAATCTTTGTACGTGGGATGTTTGGGCAGCACTGTACTGAGTGATTAGCGTCTTTTTATTTTCAAGAAAGCATACACAGTTTGAGTTGGATGAGCAGGATAATAGCTACGTCAACAATTTGTCTTGCCAGAAAAATTTTTAGAAGTTTTCTCCGCTTTCTTCTGACCAACATGTTTTGCAGCAGAGCTAAGCTTTTGATGCACCAGCATTGCTGTTTTGATAATCATTCCAAATTTTATTGTTGGTAACAACTGGCTGTCTTGTTGCTAGTTTACCAGGGATTGCAAGAGATACATCAGCAGGAGAGTGAAGAGTCTCCTCCTCCAAGTTCACCACTGAAGCTGAAGTTACGAAATGTTTTGGTGAAGGAACTTCTTTGTTATAAGGAAAAAAAAGTTGCTGGTAGAGTAAAAGTCCAAATCCTTTTTCAGTATCCTAATTTATTAGCAATGGAGTGTGTGTACAGCTCTAAAATTCATAGCATGGTCACTTGCCCAAGATGTGATGAGTTTTATACTTTGACATTCTATTATTTCTTCTCCATCTCTTCCTTTCCAACCCAATTTGGTCCAATGTTTTGGGCTGAAGCACAAAGGCATTTTTCATTGAAGAAAAAAAAAAAAAAAGCCAACCTTTTGAAATTGTGGTTAACTGAGAGAGGAGAAATCTCTTATTGTACCAGGATCACAGTTAAAATTAGGTGTTAGTTGTTGGATATGATACCATCAAATGTTCATCCTTTAAGTCAGGACCTGTATTTCTTCAGTGCCAGGTGTCTTTCATGACCCTATAGCTCACTCTACATTATTACTGGATCCTCCATGGTTAGGAGCAACTTTCTGATTCCTGCAATGAGTCACGTAAAGTTGGCAGAGCTAAACCAGTGCAGGCCTTCACAAAGGCTAAGCATCACCTACCTTAGTTAATTGACTTTCAACGGTCTACAGAAAAGTTCCTGGCTTGTCTGGTTCAAACTGGGAGCCTAATTTAGTGGCTTTTGTGGAAGAGTCCATCTCCTGTTTACTCTAGAGGAAGCTTCACTTACAGCTTTTGTTGCTATCTATCTCAAACAGTTTTGCCAGTTCTTGTGATCCTTACAGGCAGCTTGCAATGTTTGACTCTACCTCAGTCTTACTGCTTGGAATAATGTAATTCCCTGAAAGTCACAGCATTCAGTTTAAAAAGTAATTCACTACAATTGTCTATTTTCTGTCCTTTAACAATGAACAAACTTGCAAGTTCATCTTTTTATTTGGAAGTAGTTAATGAAATCCAAAACCTTGGAAGAAGCAATTATATTGCAACATAGGCAATTGGATCTGGATTGGGAAAGAGGGACAAGGAAACTAATATAGATGTGAATATGTTTGCTTGGGGGCATATATAGGCAATAAGAAATGTGAATAGATACTGGCACTCTATTCCATCCACTCTGTAGGCATGGACTGGGTGTTTTTCTGCATTTTAACAGCAATTAGACATAGTAGTATCTCCTATGTATGAATAAGTATAAGAATAGATTTGAATTTTAAAAGTTAGTCTCTTTTATTTCCTTCAAGAACATTACCTGAAACTTCTGTTTTCATAAAATACAAAAAAAGAGCAGAACTAGTTTGCTTAAAAAAACCTTTCAGTCTCTGAGACTTCATAATTGACACAAGTTGTGATCACATCATAGGATGATTCAAATAAAATCATAGCTTTTTCATTTCTAGGAAACCTCTTCAAAAATATTTAGACATTTTCAATGCTTTGTGCATAAAGGATTAATGAATTTTCAGCATAAATGAAGGGATTGAAAGACAAAAAGTGATGACAATACATAGAGTTCAGCACTTCTTATGCGTGGTTCTACTGTAACAGGCCTCAAAACTAGGTATCATTTACATTCAAAATGAAAAGGATTTTCTCTTTTTCTGGTTTAAGTGTTTATCTGTGTGCTGTATTAGAGCACTGTTGCTTGCACAGCTGTAGTTAAGGGTGTATAAACATTTCTGTTACAGACAACATATTCCCAAGGGTTTATAATTCAGCCATAAAACTTAACACATGGGCACACTGATTCATTCTAGAAATTTTCTTTCTTTATTAGCATGTTTCAAAAAGCAGCAATCTCTAATCTTAAAAAAAAAAAAATCTTTTTTAACTTCCTAATTTAATTTGTTGAAGATTGTTGATGACAAAAAATTATCCCATTTAGAATAGAAATGTTTTAAGAGTAGTTGGGATAAACATGAGACCTCAGTCATGGAGAAAAACATATAGCCTTTTGGTTTTAAATATGTGTTGATTTTGTTACAGAGTTACTTCCTCTCAACATCTTAGTACCTTTAAAAGATGCACCTTAAAGAATAATGTTTATGGTCTTGGAAGGAATTACGTGTATGCTTAAACAAAGTTATCTGAAGTGAAGTCCTGTTACTACCTTTTGCGGAGGGACGATTGAAATACAAAGAAATTAAGGAATTTGTCACACAGAAACTGGTATAGAAACTGTAAAACAGAGAACAACATTGAACTTTGTGCTCCCAAAACAGAAAAGAAAGCCTTTGATTTTCTAAACAAATGAAGCTTTCACCAGCTACTGTTCCATCTTTCAGGCACAGTCCGGTCCTTTATCTTGTCTGTATATATGTTTTGAGGTCCTGGCATGGAAGAGTGACAATATGGGGTTAGAAATCTTCAGAGAGGCTTACCTCAAAATGTACATTATAATTCAATTTATGTAAGGAATGGTTACTGGAGGGAAGAATAACACTCTTCCAACATCTACAGGGCCAGCATCATGTCTGCAAGGGAGAAAGAACAGAGGCAAAAAACTCCAACCACAAACTCCCCAAAAGCCACAGATGGTGGTAGATTGGGGTAAAAATAATTGCACCTGACTGACTACACCAGCTTCCACAAGATGTTAATTTTAAAGGCAGAGCCAGCCAATGGAACAATGATGGACACAAACAAGCAGCTTTTTAATTCCCAGTCTAACTGGAAATTAGCTAAAAGCATGGAAAATAACAGCAATGACAAAGTGGAACCCAGCAGGCTTATTATATAAGAAGTCAGATTCCTAAAATTCTTAAAACAAAATTGGTCAGTATTCGAAGCTACTTTAGGAAGTGTTTGAGGAAAATAACGTAACTATCACTTACAATGAATTAAGTTTTTTCTAGACTTTAACACTGAATTTCTTCACTGATTGACAGACTACCTAAAGATTCTCAAGAAAATATTTACTAGAGAAGATGTGATAAATTTTGTGGAAAATGCTTATAATGTTAGGAAATAAAACTTGCATTGACAGTTGCTTCTATCTAGTATGAAGATTCACCTATACTGCATGACCTAATATATTGTGGGATGTGATTATAAAATACTGGTCTACAAAAAATTAAGATGTGGTAATCTGATCTTCCTATAGAGTTTATAATGAATTATATTTTCACTTTTCCCCTGAACTCTTCTGTTCAATTATCTCTACACAATAAAAACTAAGAACAGCTCTGCCTTCAGAATGCAATGCAACCTCTTTCAATTTGCAAAAGCTTCTCCACAATAATAAACCTTTACAGAAGGATAACAAAAGAGAACTAATTATCCCTGTATATATTTGGTAGGATATAAAAAGCTTTTTCAGATCCTTCTGTCATAATGGGTTGCATTGTGAGAAATTAGGTTGGAAAGAAAAGGTGCAGTTGAAAACAAATTCTGCTCTGCATAAATAGGACTACTACTTCATAATTCCTCAACATGGCAGTATTTATTATATAAATAAGACTTTATTCTCACAGCTAGTCCCACTGCTGGGAATTTCTTCCTTTAACAAGATGGCCTCTGTACTTGAGACCTCCCTTCCTGAGGCCAGGGTGTTTAAAAGTTGCATTCCAGGATGGACTGGCCTATTTTGGGACTGTTATTCAGTGAAAACATCCTGAAGAAAGCAAAGTGAGTGAGTAGAGATGCATCCATGTATTTTGAGTCTGTATATTATTTCAAGCATGACACAGACAATGGAATTGTTTAGAGCTGAGATTTGGGAAAGGGTTTTTGGTTTGGGGGTTTTTTGGTTTGGTTTGTTTTTAAGAAAATCTTTGCCTTAGTAGGATTTTGACTAAAGATGAAACTCTCTTCCAATTGTCACTTTTATCCCCTTCACATCCTGTCCCTTCACCAGTGTTGCTCATTGTAATACAGTCTGTAGTGCCACTGAAAAGAATGTTCAACCTCTCAAGCACAGTAGGAACAAAAGGCTGTAGTGTTGTCATTGCTAAAACCTTTTTGATGAATAAAACTAAGCAAGAAAGATTTAAAACTATACCTGTGCAAAAGGGGGATTGTGTGTGTACAACTGTACGCAGTTCTTGTATATTGAGGTTGCACTGGGGCTGTCCCCTCACTTGCATTTGAGAAGTGATCAGAAATCACGCTGGAGAGGAGCAAGGATGGAAACCAGACACAAAATGAAAAGATTTTGTAGATGTATTATTTTTGATTTAGAGGCATACAAACCTGCCTTTGTCTCCAGATGATTTGCAGTGATACTGGTGTACTGAAAAAAAAACATTTTTAATTTCCCATTTTGTTTCATGTTTTCCATAAATACTCCTTTATCAGCCGTTATATTTTGCCTGAGGGATCTTAGGAATCATATAATGACGAAACCTATGTTAACCTGCGGTACAAACAGGAAGTCATTTACCAGACAGTAAATTTATTACAGGATTTTTACGAAAAGATAACTTCTGCAGTACTGGGCAGCGGGCGGGCGGCAGCGCAGGGCAGCGCAGCGCAGCGCAGCGCAGCGCAGCGGGCCCTGCGCTGGGGGGAGCGCTTGAGCCGGCACAGCAGCCCTCTGTGCCCAGAGGCACCCTCAGCAGACGCCCGGTATTTTTGTTGCAAATATTTTCCTAACACTGCTTTTTTGTTTATTTCACTACTTAATGAGGTTTATTAAATTAATTTCAGGGTGGTGGAAGCTGCTTGTTTACACCTAAGTGCCCTTTTTGTGTCTACTACTGTACATTGCACCCGCTTAGTACCATTTTATATGTTTCTGGCACCATAAAGGGGCTCAGCTGCAAAAGTGCAAACGGCAAATTTCTCAGCCCGGCTCAGGAATGGTTAGTGCTAAGCTGAAATGCACTGCAGGTTTTGTCAGTTTTATGGTAGTGAATTATATGATGCTGATTGAAGCCAATGACTGAGAAATATCTCTAGAGTTTCTGTATTTATCCTTTTGCTAAGTTGAAAAATTCTTTACAGTTTATATTTGAATGTTTCTTTTAAATTGGAGCAACTATAAATTGCTCAAATGTTATAACTTTTAAAAATCGGGGGGAGGAGATTATTTCTAACAGACCTCATTGATAGAATGTTTATCCTGACATTCAGTTTATTTTTGCTTTATTCTAAATTCCCCCTCTTTTGTGTTGCTAAGCTTTAGGTATTGTGTTACATCCTCTTGGCTCAGTTAAAAATATTAATAAAACTCTAAACTGGACCACAAAAGCCTTTGTCCTCTTTTTCAAAGTACTAATAACATTATGTTTTTTCACTAGTAAAATTAGATTGTTACCCTCCTATACATTTCCCATCCATGACAGCTGTGAAAATACAGCCCTAAAGTACATGGATGTTCTTTATTGTCTTATGCAACATCAAATTCAGTTGCTGGCACTGGACTACAGTTTGTTGGCATTATTATCTCTGAACTTATCCGTATTTTGGGTTATTTCTTCTGGCAGTAATTGTTTGTAGTTCTCTCTGCTCTGTCTTGCTTGTAGATTTTCTGCCCACATCTCTCACTTCTGTTAGCTTCTTTGTACTAATTTTTTTTGTCTTCTATGGTGTTTTCAACCTTGAGTTTCATCTAGGAATTGATTCAGTATGCAGTGTATCCCTTAGTCCAGTTCATTAATAAAGATGTTAAATAAAACTGTGACTAACACTAATCCCTGTGGCACACAGCTGGACACTTCCCTTCCAACTCAGTACATTGCCACTCATCATTACCCTTTGCTTATGGTCTGTCAGCCAGTTTTCAGTCTATGAGATAGTGTATCACATCCCAGCTCTTCAGAATTTGTCCACAAAACAATATTTTTTAGAGAAATTGCATCAAACATTATCTTTTTGTTGCTTTGTTCCATCAATGACTAAGTTCATTTTAAAAAATAATGAGTTTATCTGATGTCATGTTCATTAGTCATCTCTTGTTTTGATTGCCATTTTGTCTTAGATTTTTCCTAAAACTAGTTTTCCTTCCATATTGTCTATATTTTTTTTCTATTGTGTGTCAATGTCCAGCAAAATATTTGCCAAAATTCTCTTCCTTACTTGAAAACCAGAAAGGAAGCTCGTATGTGTATTTTTTTAAGTCTAGTAGAATACTTTAGAATACAGAGCAAAATTAGCTAACATTACAGTAACTTATCTACAGTAATAAACTCATAAAGGGAAATGAGGAAAGAGAACTAAGTCTTCTTGTGTAGATTTCCTGAAAAGACTTTTAAAAGGTGCCTTACATTTGTTTGCTATCCTTACAATTCCTTAAAAATTCCTTAAGATATTGCTACATATATCAGATAGACATGTTTATTTGGTGTTTCCAGGTATGATTTTTTTTTCAAAGTATGTTCTTCAT
Source organism: Antrostomus carolinensis (assembly GCF_000700745.2). Lineage (NCBI taxonomy): Eukaryota > Metazoa > Chordata > Aves > Caprimulgiformes > Caprimulgidae > Antrostomus > Antrostomus carolinensis. The sequence goes on along the minus strand of NW_010300038.1, from coordinate 67,916 downwards.
TAATGTTTTTGAGTACTTACTGATCAACTCTTTTCAGATGTTTCCAGTTGTTCTTTTTCCTTATGCATTTCTGCATGCCAACATTTTTATTAATTTCTCAGAATTATGTTTTTGGTAGTCTGTTACTCATATGTTGCCATAGTGTCTGTGTTCATTTCTTGGTTTGAAGTCTAATACTTTCTGATCAGAGGCACCAGGCATCATTATATCCTCACATTTCTAATTCTACCTTTTTGCTGGAGTTCTGTACCACTGGCCTCTGTGCTGAAATCTTTCTTCTCCAGCTAATGACATTGCTGACAAAACTGAGTCTCTGAGATCTGTTTTAAAAATATTTGTCTGAGTAACTGAAGACACACTGTGAAGGCAGTAACATAAGTGAGGTAGACCTTACTGCTGGGTCTCTCATAATTCTCATGTGGTGGTTAAAGGCAAGATTTTTCCAACATTAGGGCCAAAATGATAGGCACGTTAAGAATTGGACTGGCATTGAGAAATGCTCTAATACTAAGTAACTGCCTTTGGCTTCAGTGGCTTGATATTTTCCACAGCTTTTTGTCATGTATCACAGATAATTTTTCTTTAACTCAACAACTCCTTTGATTCTCATCTTAGGGTCTCAGAAATTTATATAATTTTGGGAGACGGTGCAGACAAGCAGGAAGTGTAATAATACAAATAATGCTACTGAGTTTTGTCACCTCTGCAGATAGTTTAAGCCAGTCTCAAACCCCATGCTGTTTGTCTCTGTTGCCAAACAAAGAATTAGAAATGAAAGTTGAGGTTTCTGCAGTGGCACAAACATCGCAAAGTATCTTTGGATTAGACAAATACTTACTATACTGACTTTTATGATGATTTGATGTGAGTATTCAGCGTAACTTTGACCACCAGCTTTTCTGTGGTAGAATGGTAATCACAAGTATTCAGATATTGCCATTCATGAGAATCTCCTGTGAAGGTCTCCCAGAATTCATTGCAATTTTGGCAAGAAAATCTTAATTGGTTCCTTTCCTGCATTTCTGGCTGTGGTGCTTCATGTATCTACCTTCAGATTTCTGACTTCTTTCCTGCCGTATAGCACAAATAAACAAGAATTTTTTCTTTTTCTTGCAGGTTTGTTTTTTTTTTTTAATTAGTAATGCAGAAAAACGTGGCATTGTAGGAGGCTAGTGAAAACAGTGATTTGTTTCAAAACTTGAAGTTATTTGCTAGCCAGATTAAATTGAATTATTTCTTTCAATAACCTAGCTTAGAAAGTTTGAAGCTATTGCTTGAGAATTCATGAAAGATGCTGGCTGCAAGCAGATAATCATGTATATATATATATATATATATGCTCAGTGCCTGCTTGACCCAAGTGTCAAAATGGGAAGATAGGAGACAATAATCCTTGCTGCTGCATTAAAATGGAGAGGTTAGATTATGTATCTTCAGCAATACACTGTGAATAATGAGCCTTGGCATGGGGCTGGTGCACCTGTCATTGCTGGAGGGCAAAGAGGCAAGCAGTTCCAAAGGGAACTGACCTTCTTCTTTCAGGCATTGAGTCAATCCCATATCCTAAGGCATACATTCTGCATTAAAATTATTATAATTCTCCTGATATTACACTGAACAACGGACTGGTGAGAATCTATGTGAAAAATCCATAAAATTATGTGGACGGTGGTTTGTGTATTGTTTTTAATTAAACCTTTATAGGAAATATATTCTGTAATTTTGAAAGACAACACTAGAACAGTTAAGTTCTCTGATTAATATAACTTTAATTGACATTTAAAATAGAATTTTGAGATGTTGTTTATCAAAATTAGCAGCTTGCTGTATACCAAAATGTAAATTACAATTTTTATCACTAAATGTGATTCACAAAAAACCTTCATCCTTTTAAATAATGTAATCTGTAATACAGTGTATATCCACTGTCTGCTTACTCAGCTGAATTTATATCTGTAAGATATGATTTACAAATAGACAACTTTCTGTTAAATTATTCACATCTCATAATAATTGATCTTACATAGTTGATCTTACACCGGAGCATATTTGATCATAAATTCAATGAAAGCTGCCGCCATCTTTGTGATGTTTGTCCAGCTAAATCCTTCAGTGAATAAAATAATAAAGATGCCAGCTGTGTTTGTTTTATGATCACTGATGCAATAGGAGGCTGGAAATGAATAAAAGCTCTAATTTTTTGTGTTGGATTTGTAAATTCAGAATCTTACTACAAAGAATTTAAATGGAAAAAAATAAAATTTTTACTTCTGTCACATTCTCATAAATGTCTAACTCGCTTTTTTTGTTCCTATTGTTTAGGAATTCAGAATAGTTTAAAAATATTGCCATTGTTTGTACTCAAACTTACAGAATCCTAGGAAATCTAGTAAAAATAGATTAAATTTATGCTTTTCTCTCTGACGCCATTGCAAGTTAAGAATGGACCATCATTTTTGCATTTTCTTCTTTGGTTAGATTCCATAGCAATCTCACAGCTCTGTTTATTACTGTGTCTGTTAGTGTGCCTCAAACTAATTTCACCACCCTGGCATAAAAAAATCATGCTCCAGATTATTATTGACCTTCCTTCAGCATTATGGCTTTTGTAGAATAGTGTTATATTCCTTTTACTTCTTTCATATTTGATCCTTAAAGCGCCCTTGAGTCAAGCTTTATTCTGCAACCATGAGGGCATGAATCTTTCCTGAGATGTCAACAGATACTGTTTGGTGGATATCATTTTTCTGTCAGATACAGCCTATGTCTATGCTGCAAACTAAAGCAGAGCCAGGGACTACCTTCTGGCCCTGAGGCCATGCGACAGACCTTAGCTACAGCTGCACTGAGTAACACTTGGGCATGGATCTCCTGTGAGCTTTGTGTGGTCCCCATGCAGCTGCAGGTGCAGTTATGATTTGTGGGGTGTTCAGTATTAGTTTTTTAATCCAAAATTTCCAGAATTTAGAATATAGTTAATAAAAATAACATAAGACGAGTGCTGCAGACCTTGAGAATTGTATTTTCTAGCAGGTAATATACCGCATGCCCTGCTTATAGGAGGCTGGTACATGCTGCCTTTTGGGAATGGTCCCTGGCATGAGTTGTTCCCTGAACTGTATCTAGGAGTGGTTGGCATGGGTCAAAATAATCCAGGGGGCCACGTGGACACTCAGTAGCTGTGGCCGGGCTCTCTTCCTAGCCCTACTTAATTTGGCAATACAGGCTTCAACAGAGAGATTCTTACTATGCCCTGCACCTTGCACACTTGAGCATATTCCTAGTGAAGTTTCTCCTCTTAGTGTAATGCTAGCATCCTTTGTCACCTAGGCTTGAAGTCTTAGGGATGTTTTTTTACCTTTCCTTTCCTATCCCATGCATCCAGACTGCTATATAAATTTTATAGGGTTTTTTTGGGTTTTTTTTTGCTTTCCAGCTTTTCCAGGGTATTTTGTTTCCTTCCCTAACCGACTTTGTCACTCAGACCTTGATTATCATAATATACTTCTCATGTCTTCTCCTGACAAATGCCCTTCTTCAGATCATATAAAAAGCAACCAATAAATTCAGTTTATTTTTTTGTGGATTGTTTAGGTCCTCTCCCAACTCTGGCTGTTTCACTCCACCATTTTTGAGCTCCCTCTTATCCTTTTAAAAATCCTCTATAATTATGTCTCTTCCTCTCTTCCTTCACAAAGCTGTGCGTTTGCTCTTATTCCCTATTCTTGATGTCAGTGATCCCTTACTCATATTTAGTCCTTCTTCTGCCCCTAGATAATTCAGGCAGACTCACAACTGCTGTCTTCCTTTCTGGGAATTAGATGGGCTTGAGTCCAGATAGTGCATTTACCAGTTGTTTGCAGTCCTTTTCTTCAGGCTTCTTGTTCTCAGTTTGGATATCTTCTAGGGCTAGTCCTTCTCTGCATCGAATGCATGCTTTCACAGAAGTTTAATATCCAGTTAGGACTCTAAAATGGGACCCAGATGTTTATTTACCAGCTCGTCCTGCTTCGATGGCAGTGCACATGACCAGGCATGTCACAGAGCTCCATGGATTCCACAGTTCCACTTGTGCAAAATATTTTAAAATTCCACCTGCTTATTTTGGGTCAGTAGAAGTGGCCTGAGTTCTACTGGCAGTCAATTTTCACTGAGCTGACTCTTTGGGAAATCTGACCTTTAGTGGTCACTATTATAGACAACAATTTTGATTTTAGTTCTTAAATCACCTACACTGATTTATGTCAAAATAGCAATACCTTCCACTTATCTGTCTCTCTTTCATGATACTTTAAGAGGCTAGGATTTGCAAAAATATTTCAGGATGGAGTCCTTCCCAATGGCAAGCCGATTTCTGAGTATCAGATAGCACTGCATCCTCACATGTATGTGAGTACAAGCACTTAAAATCCACATATTTCAATAGCTGATAGCTAACATATATGGAATTTGTGGCTTGGTCATTCATTTCCAACCTGTTTATAGTTAAAAAGGCATAAACTGTTGTCTTAAATCTGAGTAACTTTTTAAAAAGGCACTTCAGTACAGGTGTATGTTGTTATGTAGTGTTTCACTTTTTTAAAAAATCATGTTCCGTTTCTCCACATGGCATACTCGAGAGGGCTCACTGTCTTCTTCTGTAATGATCTCTGTGCCTAAAAAAACCTTGAATAATTACCCTTGATTTTTCCCTGCTCAAGTTCAAATTTAAATTCAGATTTCTTTTAACAGATTGGCACAAGCATATTTGTCTCTTAAAAAGTGTTACTACTATTGGTATCAGGCACTGGATTTTCAATCTTCCAGCTTCTCCTTACTGGAAGATTACCTAAAGTTCCCTTTAGAAAGTATCTCCATTCATGTAAAGAGAAGGAGTGGTATGATAAATTAGGAGAGTGAATCTGGAGAAGGAGTGGCATCTTCTGCACTACGATGCTGGTGTGAATGTGGTTTCCCATCCCATGATCTCTTCTAATGTAACCTGAACAACGTACTTCAGGATCAGGGATCTGCAACTAGTTCTGTATGATAGGTCTATCCAAATATATAGGTATAATAATACATAATAAAGTATTTTTGACTGCATAGCTTTGAATATATTGCACATATGCTCTCATTACAACCATCTTGGTCTCCTTCTCTCAGTGTTTACTAGTTCTGCATTATTTCCTTTCCATGTCTTAGCTTAGCAGTATAGTTGCAAAAAGACCAGAATTCCTACTTGTACATAATTCCTTGGTCTCATTTGGTTCAGCCAGGCAACTCATATACATAAAGGTAAATACATGCATATACCTGGGGTCTGTCTTGCTGGGCTTTCTAGGCTTGGGGCATTCTCTCTTTCTCCGAATCTCTATCCACCTTTAATGAGCTGTACAAATAAATACAAAGTACCCCTGTTCGTTTCATATCCATAAAAATATATTTTATTAGCTGAGAGGTATACAATAATAGAAAAGATCAGACCCATTCAATGTTCTAGGGAGCTGTGGGAGGACAGGACAAGTAGCTGCTTCCAAGTGGTTGATGGATCTGAGGCCCTGGCAAGACAGATTTGTAGGTTAACTGTGATAAATGATCTTTGGCTTCATTGAGTAAAGCGAGGTTACCCTTCTCGGGCCACTGCCTGCATGCTACAACCTTGCAGCAAATTCTTCCTAAAGTACTGTGCAAACAGACCAGTTCTTATTTACATTAGAATGAAATTAAGACTTCTCAAACCCAACAGGATAAAATATCAGACAAAGGGGCAGAGATTTATAAGGCAGTGCTAATGTTTATTTACTCGAAGTTAGTTCTGTCTTTTTTTTGTTGTTGTTGGAAAAAGGCAATAGGTCCAAAAAGACATCTTGTCTTTCTGTAATCATTTAACTAGGGGAAACTTTGTTTATTGCGCTAGTGGCTGCACTCAGTGACAAATTTGAAATTCAGAGTTTGGTTTTTTTTCTTTAGAATATTTCTTGCTTGAATTTTTTTTGAGTGAAACAATCCAGGTTTTTGAGGGTGGGAGGAGGAAAAGCAGAAAGCTTTGACTTCATTGTGTGCCAAAGGTTTATTTCAGCTATTTCTATGTTTAGGGGGGGGGTTATTCCTGCATTTTCTTTGGCTTATTTCCAGCCAGTGAGGAAATAAATATGTGAAGAAAGAATGCTATGGAATGTTAACTCCGCTGCCGTATTTTCTTCCTTTTATCATGCCCCAAGATTCAGTGAAGTTGATATAAATTCACCATGCCTTCTTTTAAAAAGCATAACAGAAAGGCATTCTTCCTTTAAGAGTCAGACTGTAAAAGGTGATTTTCAGTTTGGTTTAAGCCTGTAAAAAGCATTAAGTGAAAAATCTGATATATTTGTTAGGGCATTTATTGCATTACTAACTTATATTTTCAGTTCTCAGTGAAAGGTTTATAGAGAACATAAACCTTGAAGATTTTTTGTTCAGGATTAAAGATATATTTTCTCCATTTTCTGGTGAAATAATAGCTCATAAAATGATTGAGGTGTTAGTAATTATTTTTAGCTGTATTTATTATTCAAGGATATTCTGTTCAGCTTGCTGAGGTGAATGAAGGTGGCCTTTAAAAACACTCTCTTTGATCAGAAGATTCGTGCCCTTTAAAGAATTTTAAAATAATCAAAAGCTTCTGATTAAATGTCGCCACCATGTTGTCGTTCTTCATTATTTACACTTACAGCAGGCAAAGATCTTCCAGGAAACTATAAATCTAGCATATTCAGTAGTAGTCTGTTGTGATGTAAGTAATACACTATGTCTTTCATAATTACTATATTTAGTACTGGACTAATTGGGATGCTGAAAGAATTAAAATACTTGATTGGTGGTGGCATGTAAAATCAAAAAGAATTGCTAAATTCTTTCTAGGGCAAAACGGTAAGGCATGTTCTGCTTAAAATTTCTTAGGAAATGCTTTTTCTGGAAATATCTGTGTCTGAGAGAAACTGCTGAAAACTGAATGAAATAATATTAAATACTTCAGGTATTTTTCTTTTAGTTTAATTAGATTAAATAAGATTTCTCTTCTCTTTAATTTCTGCCATGCAGACTCTGTAGTTCTTGCTTCATTTGACGCTGCAGCATATATTATCCTGACAAAAAGAGACGTAGTATCAAATGTAAGCCTTATACTGTATGAAAATGGTATAAAACAAGTGAGGGAAATATCTGCAATATTATCAATGAACAGTATTGGCTATCTTCATGCCTTAAACTCTCAGTAGTTGGCACTGGGTTTCTTGGAAGATTTCATAACCCAGCATATTTATTCTGAGGCATCAAAGCAAGAGCTAGCCTGAGTGTATCTTAGGCTATAGAAGGACAAAAGCCAGGATACTGTTACATCTGTTATAAATTGACTGATTCTCTTTAAGCTTAGCATTTAAAGCTCAAATCAGCCAAATTCCATTTTTAAAGGTGGTGTGTTCTGTAAGGGTGTTAATGTTATGCTTCCTACATGAAACCCCTTAGTACAAGAAAGACACTGAAGCACTGGAGTGTGTCCAGAGAAGGGCAATGAAACTGGTGAAGGGTCTGGAGCACAAGTCTTATGAGGAGTGGCTGAGGGAGCTGGGGTTGTTTAGCCTGGAGAAAAGGAGGCTCAGAGCATATCGCTCTCTACAACTACTTGAAAGGAGGTTGTAGCGAGGTGGATGTTGGTCTCTTCTCCTAAGTATCAAGTGACAGGATGAGAGGAAATAGTCTCAAGTTGCACCAGGGGAGGTTTAGATTGGATATTTGGAAAAATTTCTTCACTGAAAGGGTTGTGAAGCATTGGAACAGGTTGTCCAAGGAAGTGGTGGAGTCACCATACCTGGAGATGTTTAACAGACAGGTAGATGTGGTGCTTAGGGACATGCTTTAGAGGTGGTCTTAGCAGTGTTACTTTAACAGTTGGACTTGATGATCCTAAAGGTCTTTTCCAACCAAAACTATTCTATGAAGCAAACCTTTAAAGCTGGATGTCACAAGCAGTGTTGTGTTGTAGAAATATAGTAATACATCTGAAATGGACACTAAAACACATTGAGTGCAGAAAGAGTCAGGGAGAAATAGGCTCATATCTAGGTTTTTGTATCATTACATTCAGTGATGCAACTCACATATAAATGATTTTATGATCTAGTCATGACCAAGCTTAATGGATATTATCAAATGTGAATTACCATTCGAGGTTGGATCACTTCACTGTCTAGCTAAAGTGTGACCAAACGGAGTCTCTGAAGCCTCACATGGCTCATGAGCAGTTTAAGTAAGCATCTTAATTCTCCATTCTGAGAAAATCAGGAGCTGTGGTTGATACACCTGAGGGATGGGATGCTAACCAGAGGGACTTCAACAAACTCAAGGAGTGGGCCCATGTGAGGTTCAACAAGGCCAAGTGCAAGGTCCTGCATCTGAGTTGGGACAGTCCCCAGTATCAATACAGGCTGGGGGATGAAAGGATTGTGAGCAGTCCTGCAGAGGACTTGGGAGTACTGGTGGGTGAAAAGCTGGACATGAGCCAGCAATGTGCACTTGCAGCCCAGAAGGCCAACCATATCCTGGGCTACATCAAAAGAAGTGTGGCCAGAAGGCTGAGGGAGGTGATTCTGTCCCTCTGCTCTGATGAGACCCTACCTGGAGTACTGTGTCTGCCATGGAGCCATCAGCACAGGAAAGACATGGGCCTGTTGGAGTGGGTCCAGAGGAGGGCCACAAAAATGGTCAGAGGGATGGAACACCTCTCCTGTGAAGAAAGGCTGAGAGAGTTGAGGTGGTTGTTCAGCCCGAAGAAGGCTCCAGGGAGATCTTGTAGCAGCCTTTCAGTACTTAAAGGAGGCTTATAAGAAAGATGGGAACAAACATTTTAGCAGGGTCTTTAGCGATAGAACAAGGGGAAATGGTTTTAAACTAAGAGAGTAGGTTTAGACTAGGTATAAGGAAGACATTTTTTATGAGAATGGTGAAACACTGGAACAGGTTGTCCAGAGAGGTGGTAGAAACCCCATCCCTGAAAACATTCAAGGGCAGGTTGGACGGGGTTCTGAGCGACCTCATCAAGTTGAAGATGTCCCTGCTTACTGCAGGGGAGTTGGACTGGATGACCTTTAAAGGTCCCTTCCAACCCAAACCATTCTATGATTCTATAATTATGGTTTATACTGGGTCACTAGATTCTTTTAAAAATTTACCAAGTGTGTAAAAATTATATACCTAGAGGTAAATATACATTAATAGAAAAATAATTTAATAATACATTAATAGAAAAAAAAATAATACCTGGTTGCCTATATTGTTAGAATCTTCATTTGTTAATAGAAAAATAATTTAATAATACATTAATAGAAAAAAAAAATAATACCTGGTTGCCTATATTGTTAGAATCTTCATTTGTTACATTCACATTTTTTTCATGAAATGCTATTCATGTTGACTGTTTTCCAGCTAATGGCATCTGTGCAGCTGTCCAGTGAGAATTAGTTTAGAAGGGTCAGGGTTATTATTACCTTCCTGGAATGCACTGAATAAACTTACCTCCACAGCTTTCCAAATGGGGCTCTGACTTCTTTTACATCTACATTAACAGCAATACCAAAGAATCAAACACTGATACTTTTATGTCAGTTCTATATCAGTGGATACTTAGCATTGGTTGTCATGGCTTTTATTTCAAAAATAAACACTTTGACCACCTTTTCAGTACTTCAACAGATAAGACGGTTTATGCTGTGATATGGTCATATAGTTAAAAGGGATCAAACTAATTTCTAAATTTCTAAACAGATTATTTTGGACAACCTTAGAGAAATCACAAAGGTCTGAAGACTGTGGAGTGCAGTGTTTTGCAGGAGCACAGAGCAAGGACAGATGTGGGGAGCATTACAGCCACGTTAGTGCAGGATTTGCCCTAGCTTAGTTAATCTAAGAAGCCTGAGTGTGATATGTCATTAATGTGGCAATCTTGCTTCTAGTGAGGTACGAAGCTAGAAAAGTACAATTAAACTGATAGCCTAGGGAGCCTGGAGACCATACTTGCCTGCCCTGCATGTGTAGAGAGCTCAGTGTTTCTGAATCTAAATTGCTGCCAGCACCTCCATTTGGCTTGAAGTACCACTACACTGTGCTGTAGAGCAAATTCTGTATTTTGTGATTGATAAGCAACAAGTAAAACCACACTTCAGTGAGCCTTCAGAAGCTTTTGTCTCTCTTTGTTCATCAGTTTTAGTCCTCAGTACCCTCTGTGTAAAACACTGAGAAAAATGATAACGTCTTTACTCTGTTAGATTCTCGGTTTGAGTTGCCTACCGCTTTACGCCTTCATCAGTATCAAAAGCTAAAAGCATCACATCAAAACTTACGTTCACTTGTTGCAGTGGTTTCAAGATGGCTAAATAATCTCTGCAACAGCTCCATGGAGGCACACCAGGCATGTTAGGGAAGCAACTCCTGCATGCTGGAGCTGGCACATCAAGTCTTTGAAGACGGTAGGTGTTCTCGGTATGGCTATGACAATAGAAAAGGCTGTTGATATTTAGTAAAAAGGAAATGTTACTTAAAGTAGGCCCTGCTCCAGTTTGTGTGCTGCATAGATGCTAACAGTAGGGTTGCATGCACATTGGGAGGTGCAAACTATCAAGGCACCTGAAGGCATGTCCATATCAGCTGGTCAGAAGATAATGTATTTGCAAAAAAAAAAAAAAAATCATGAGTTGTAATATATGGTGTTGGCACAGTTTTTTGTCAGAACTCTGAAGAGGTCTAAAGGGGGAAAGACTGCCAGCCTCAAGCAGACTTGGGTGAAAATGGGGAATATGGTCCTCAGGGTGGTGCGATGGTAGGTGAGATACCGCAGGGACTGTACAGGGGCCTGGTTGATGGGACCACAGTGTCCTCTGCAAAACAAGCTGTGAGAGTTACCATATGGCCTTCTGATTTGCACCAAGATGTGAAATTTTTTGTTTATTCTCTTGCCATTAAACTCTAAACTCTGCTAAATGGTGTGATTGTTCAGGTTAACTGTGGTTTTGTCTTTCAGCACTTCAGGTTGCAAGGGATTATTTAGAATAAGAAAGCCAAGCTGGGGTCTCCAAAGGGAATTAGGTGCCTTGCTCCTCTAGGCCATGCTGTAAACACCAGGCAAGAAATGAATTAATGATACACTGTGAGAGTCATATCTTCACATGGAAAACATGCACAGTAAACAATTTTTGCTTTGGGAAATATTTACCTCATGCTGTTAGGAGTATATAGACAGCATATTATCTCCATTTGTTTTAATTTGTCTTAATTATTAATGTGAATTTGAGCTGCCTTCTTCATTGCATTTAAAAGCAAATCACTCTAAGTTCAGAAGTTCACTGCACATGCCCAAAACTTTTTTTTTCTCATGAGCTTAAACCAAACTTCAGTGATCTTAGTCATGTTCTGCTTGACCAAATACTGACCTTCCTCTGCAGTAGAAAGACATTTAAGCTTGTTTTCTAAAATTAAATCAAATTCTTGTAATCCAATGAGATTTACAACTGCTCAAGTCTAGTCAGAGTCATACATGTTTAAAGTGAGACAGATTCATATGGTGTTTTATTTTTCTTGAGCTAAGGTTGTATATAGCGTTTGGGATTAAGTTTAAAATCAATCTGTTTCACAAATGTCATCAGACTAGGTCTGTAAAAATATTCCCAATATTTCTAAAAACAATATCTACATATTATTTAATACTCATTGCCAAAGGTTTCTCTGTATTTTGCTGTGCGCCACATTTTCTGAAAGTACGTGTGCTGTCATGGCTAGTAACTGTTCCTCAGTGATTAGTGTGACAGTAAGTGAAGCGTGAATATTGAGACTTGCCATATCATGCATGCCAAGTTCCTATATGGCCCAACTGCTGTGAGACAAAACATGCTATTATGTTTTAGACACAAAGCCATATTATATGAAATTCCACCCTGTCACATATTGAAGGAGGTGTATTTAAAAATAAAATCTTTTTTTTTCTTTAGTTCTTTTTGTAAACTTTTCTGTATTAGATACTTAATTGCTGGACCCATAAGAAAATTCAGCCTTTGTCCCTATTGAGGAATCATGTTTCCAACTTTAAGGAGGAGATTTTAAAGAGACTATTGGCAAAAAAAAAAGAGGAAAGAAACAAAACCAAACTTTCCAACGTTCCAGACTGCTGAGGTTATGCACTAAATGGGTTTCTCCAAACAATTCTGATGTAGTAGATGTAGTTTAAATACGTGATCATACAGTGCATTTTTCATAAGTGGAAGAATAGCTTGTCCTTAAACAAAGCAGCAAAATTAGTCATGCATTCCACTAAGGCATTGGTTTTAAGACTGACAGCCTTAGGAGCCCACATGCATATGCCTAGCAGTGTCCACTGATTTCCAGAAGTGACCTTCACAGAAGATGTGGGTTTTGGAGAAGAATTTCTTCATTGCTGTGCAGAGCTCCATACACAAAGCTAGAACTTTGGTATAGAACTTTAAAGATACACCTGAGTGATTTGATCCACGAGGTACTTCGGTGATTTTCTTGGGTGTGTATTACACAGGAGGTGAGACGTGATCGTTGTGATCCCTTCTGAGTTTAAAATCTATAAATGCTTGGGAAGATAATACTAATAATGTAGCAACTGGAATCTTCAAAGTACTGTAGAAACAACTAACACACCCTTCCCCCATCACTACTTGAAGTATTATCAGGGCAGGTAAATGTAGTAATTGTAGCATATTGAACTATTTTGGTAAACTGTACAATGAATGTAGTCTTTTTTCTATTTATTGATTATAAAACTGGTTCTGATTTTGACTGATTTATTAACAATTATTTCATTAGTTGATGTGATTATGTTGCAGATAGATATTTTTGTTGTGTTTATATTGTATTAATGTATAATCTTCTGATTATTTGATACTTATCTTTGACTTCTTGATTGATCTCAGTAAACTGATATCTCTTTTGTTTCTAAACTGAGAAGTGACTTTGGCTTCATAAACTGTTCTTACTCAAAATATTTTGAATTTATATTAGTTAATCTGATTTTCTTGATAAAAAAATAAAATTCTTAGCAGTATGCCAGGTATATTGGTGACCATTAATACAGTCAAAATATTGGCACTACTCTGTTAAAGAGCACCAAGGAACTAGGGTGCCATTACCCGTAATTCACCTGCAGTTCAGAATTCATTAATGTTTGAATGTTCTTTACTTAATTAGCAACTTCACTATACCCGTGGATCAGCTGAGGAATGGCACAATGCTTATATTGGAGGGTAATAGTTCACTATTTATTTAAGTGACCATTTTTCTCACTTAACAGTAGCTTTCATTCAAGACAGAGCAAGTTTACTCCTGCTCCTGAAGAGGGTACAGCTACCTCTGTGGGGAAAAAAATATGATGGTAAAATGATTTGCCAGGACTTTTGAACAAATAAGTGATGCAAGTGGGGTTATGACACAAGACAGGCCTCACAGACTCAATACAATTACTGATCAATGGGGCTTTTGGGTGTGTAGAATTAATACTGATTCTCCCTAAATATTTACCCCTCCTTTTCCTTTCTTTGTTAATAGCCTTTATTCCTGGTATTTTGCCGTGTATTGTAATGAAATATCCTGTCATTTTTAAAAAAAAAAGTTTAATTTCTACAATCTGTTAGTTTAAGCAATCTGGAATTAATCCTGTTGTACAATCTAATTTGTAGGCAATGACTGTTTCATTCAAGGTGCCTTTATTTAGTCATGAACTGAAAATGAAAATGGAAAACATGCCCATCAGAAAGACTAAAGTTTAGCATCTGTTTAACCTATAATAACAATTTGAAATCCCAGTCCTGGGAATTCTGTAAGATTATGGCTGATGAGAAATAATGTCCTGAAGTGGTCAGTACTTCTGGGTAGTTCATCCCCAGGTAATTTCTGGACAAATATCCTGCCTGTTCTCAAGAAGAGATCAGATAGGCACAGTATTCAAAAATTCCTATCTAGCATACAGTTTCTAGAGTTTAAAAAGACAGCCAGTGACATATTTTTTGAATCATTACAAATATCAGCATATTATACATATGCCAGCATGTAATTTAGCAGAGATGCTTTTGACTTTCCCCCCCCCCACCCCCCACTGAGTGTAGTTTGGGCATGAACAAAAAGTTGTGTCTATGACATTTGTGGCTTATTACTGTAATAACTTTTTTTTTTAATTCAGTGGTTTTGGTGTTACCTGTTCTTTGTCACAGAGATAGTTTTCACCTCTGCATACACTGATCCTTATAAATTACGCCATGTCAGACCATTATTAAATATGTGAAAATAAAAGAGTAACTCTGTTTAATCCATCTTCCTTGAATGGCTTTCCAGAAAGTCAGTTTGAGCTGAACATTTGCATGAAACATGCTGTAGGGTTATTGATTTTAGAGGATAACACCATCTTTTTCAAATACTGCGGTATTTTGGGCTGCAGTCTAATCTATCTGTTTTGGGAAACCAGTGCACTGAAAAATAGGAGACCTTTTATATTTTTTATTATTATGCACTTAGCATTTTTACCCGACAAGAGATCTTTACTGAGCAAAGGCATGGTTGATTTTACAAAGTTACCTACTAATAATGGCAACACAATGTCGACGAGATTCAGCACGTGTTTTCCAACTGCATATTACAGTAAGTTTGATGGCTTTGGAAATTTAGGAGACAGCTGTAGGTTACTAGACTCAAGCCACATCTTGCTGATTACCGTTTTACTCTCTTGCCTCCAAATGTTTACTTTTAGTTTATATTTTCTTATAATATTCACAAGCATGTAGCTCCCAGTGAAACAACTGAGTTTTCTCTGACTTCCCTAGGTAGCTTAGAAAAGATCATTCACTTACATACAATTTAATGTTTGCATTGCATTAACACCTAATGAAGAGTCAGCCCCCTGCTGTGTGAATATATTAAAAAATAAGAAGTCAGTAAGTCTCAAAAGACAAGTGTCTTTATAAAACATGATGCATATGTTGCGTGTTAAGCGTCATTGGATTTTAAAATTTGATACTGCAAAAAGTTGTATGAATACTGCTGTTATGTTAAGCTTGGATTTCATGGGTTTAGCTAGTAATAATCATTTGTTTCCAGTGTTAAAAATTTTCAGTCTGCCAGTATGCTCAATAAAATGTAAATGGAGGAATCAAAACAGTTGCTTTCAAGATGCTGTTGCTCATGATTGTTTAGCATCCTAAGCAGGACATTTGTGATATGGTATATTATATGCTCTGTATTTGTAAAATTTGTATTAATTTTTAGCTGTCAATACAGAAATAATTCATTGACTCCCAAACCTGAGGAGTATCTTTCCTAGTAGTGCTCCCAAACAGACTTTATCTTTATCCTGTCTAGCAAGACTTGGTGTTCCAAGGGTACTGCAGACAAGACTTAGTAAACAGAATAATGAGATTGTTTTTCAGAAAAAACTTTTTTGTTTGTGTTTCAGGCTGAGCTATGTGAATCACGCAGAAGATCTAGCCTCCAAACTACTCCAATGTTTCCCAAAGAACAGATTGTCAGCACAGGCAGCCCTGAGCCATGAGTATTTCAGTGACCTGCCCCCACGGCTATGGGAATTAACTGATAGTGAGTATAACCACCTCCAAATCGATTAAGAATACTCTAGTTCAGACAGATGCATGTGTGTATGCTAACCCTCACATGCAGACAGCTTCATGGACATACACAGCCACACACAAAATACGTGAGTGCAATTGTGTAGTTTGAAATTACGTAGTTAGCTTGACACAGGAGAAAATTGATTCTTTTTTTTTGTGCTATCTCTACTCTGCAGTCCATAGCCAGCTATCTTTGTATTTGATTAAGTGTGCAGCCAAGAGAATTATCTGAATTGTCATAAAGCAAAAGGAAAAAATACAATTTACATATTTAGTGCTTTTCACTTTATAATATACAGTACGTCTTAACTAGCTGCACCATACAGGATAAAAATCCAGCAGTGTTTGATTCACAGAATCTGTCTGTTATAACAGTAACCTTTAAGAAAGGACTCAGCATTCAGAAGTCTGAGAAACACAAAGTAGACATTCAGTTAATTTGCTGAATTAGACTGTATAAGTGGAATATGGCAGATGATAACTAAGAATTCTTTCAGTATTTTTTATTTCACATCTTTTTATTTTTTTTATTAAACCAAATGCATTCCAGTTAACTTTGCAAAAATGTTCCTATCTTATATGCTGTTAATTATCTTTTTGGTAATTGTAAATAATTGCTATCATATGTGTCTGTATCTTACTCCAATGTTAAAAGCACACTACTATTTATTCTGGAGAAAAATATTATCATACATGATTTTGGATTCAGAGAAGGTTCTGTTATTAAAAATAGGTTTCACAGGGGAATAACAAGCAGCATTTTGCTTTAACTTAGTGTGGAGAAGGGAAGGATGCTTGCATTAGAACAGTGTATGTTATTTTCTGCTTTCAAACATACATCCATTAGCAAAAGATCTAAATCCAATATTCTGAGGCAAAAAGTTCAGAGATGTAACAATGGCACATGTGTGTGTAACTGACTGATGTAAACGTTTGCTTGTAAAAACTGATCTCTCTTTCTGAATATTAATCCACAATAGATTCTGTCTACATTAGGGTCAGTATGAAAATGTTTATCTTCCAAAAGTTTATCTTTTCCATCCTTGGCAGTTGTAGTAGTCACATTTCAAGCTGGTTCTGTGGCCTGGCTGTCCAAGTACCCTACTCCAAACTCTACTCAGAAGAACACTCTCCCATTTGTAGAATATGAACTTTAAAATCTAACTAGCACCATTAATTTTTGTCCATCACCAGCTCTGTCACAGACCGTGTCCTTGCTCTGTAAAAAGATTCCCAGGTTCCTCCTCTGCCATGCTAACCCACCACTCAGTTTGCTGACTGCAGTACTTTATAAGCTGAAAATTCAAAGGATGCAGTGTAAATTAAGGCTGCTGTTGAAAGTCTGCATTTGCTGAAACTGATGCAAAGCAATTCATTTCTTCAGGACTAATGAAACATCAAGAATGCCAGTTCATTTATCCTTTTTCCAGTAAATGGAAAACAAAAATCAATCTGCAGTGGTGACATCTCAATCCTTCTGACTATGTGATTTAGTCTAGCCAGGATTTTGAATTCTGAATTCTGCAGTAGTACTTTTCTGTTAATATGGACTTATTACCCACTTGCCACTTAGTTTATCAGTCAGTGGTTAAATCCAGTTCTATCAGTGAAGTAAATGCCTACACATTATCACTCTGCAGCAGGCTGCCAACAGAGACAGTCTTGTCCTAGTCATTAACAAGCACAATGTATGCAGAACACCAGAGGGGAATTAAAACCACAAAAAATACCTCAGGGTGGTATTTTTAATATGAGAATTTAATTTGTAATTTCACAGATTAAGAATTTTGGCTGCATTAATCCTTTTATCAGCTCACAGCAGGTTATTTGCAGAAGCATAACCATAAGGCGATATTCATTGGCAGAAACACGTCTTTGCATAACGTTAAACATCAGGAGCAGTGAAACCTTTTGAAGGGGGGAGAATAAAGATGAAAAATCATTATATTTTAAAGCAAGGTTCCTCTAAATGCCTCCAGTAAAATTTTGAGTTACAGAAAGACTATTTCTGTGTCTAGTAGATAATCATTATGAAGCATAAATCCTGATGCAAGAAAGGACAATACCAGCATCAAATACTACAATCATTTCTGTTTAGCATGACTTGGATATACTTGTAAACATATTTACAAAACAAAGAAGTCATATACTTTGGAGAGTTGGGAAAATGTTTACTGTCTAGTGAAAGTAACAGTTTTTGTTATTCTACTTCTCTGGGTTAATATTTTACATTGGGAAACACCTGATATTGATAGTTAATTAAATGTAGGTATAAACACATTGAGTCTTTATGCACAACAGAAGTGTGTGTACACACAGAATCTACTGCTTCCTAATCGAGACACCACTGCAATTTTGCAAATTTCTGTAGTGAATAGTGTTCGTCATGGAATATATTTTGTCCAGTTTGGTCCTAGTACTGAATTGCAAATAAGGGGATTTAGCACTAAAAACTAAGGAAAGACTCACAGGAGAGGAGAAAGAAAAAGAGAGGAGAGAAAAAACAGTAAAGTGATTTTCCATCAAAAAATATTATTTCTTTGGAATCCCAGTATTTCACAAAAGTATGGTGACTTTGCCTACAATGAAAAAGTAAAAAAGAAGTGCTTCTCTTCTTTGTTTTACTTCAATACTATGTATTTATATTCTGTGTAATATTGTACAAGATAAAATTTTGATCTTGTGTTTTATTTTAAAAATGTGTGCAAAATTAGTTTATGTGAGAAGCAAAATTTTGATTTTTTTATTTGATTTGGTTCAAGTCATCATTTCAGTTGGGTTGGACATTCAGTTTCCAGATACGCTCTAACATCTAGCCACTTATTGTTTTTGAAAATAGTATATTAAAAAGGTGAGAGTTGTACAGTTCTGTTAAAAACATCTTGTCTAGGAGTACGGTATAATTTATGAAGCAACACAGCCTCAATTCATCTCAGACCTGAGCAGTAATCTATAAATTAACCTCTTTTACTAAATATGTGTATGTGTTATTTTTTGTTGAAAAAAAAAAAATCAGTCCTCCTCCTTTTCTGCTTTCATATTTGAGAGCTCATATTGATTTATTTGCATAGAATATATGCCATTCACAATATATTTTACCGAGGATAGCAGAATATCAAATGTAAATTGAGATGTCAAAAAAAGATCTTGTGCATAAAACAATAGGCAGGTCTTTTGAAGACAATCAAGATGAAAGAGTAGCTCCAAAAACTTACAGCTATGCAAGTTGTAACTGCCAAACCAAAGAAAACTGTTATGGCCCCGATCAGTTCTTTAAACAGTCTGTGAACATTTCCTCATGCAATCATGCAGTGGCAGCTCTCCGAGGGTATTTTTACATGGACATTTTTTCTCAGAAGTTATCACAAGCCAGTGATTTTTCCCCACCAGTTTGAGGTATCCTAAGTAAAAGTGAGCTTTTGTATCATCAATGTGTGAGTCCTTAACCATTTGCAGTTTGATCCCTGTGATTAATATCATCATGTCTACTGATAATTAGTTGCCTTGTGTCATGTGGAAATCTTTAAGATTTTTCTAGCTCATGCAGATGTGGATTTCTTTATGTAAAAGCTTTTTGAGTTGTTAGGATATTTTTTAACAAGCCTAGTTGTCTTTCACAGTTAATAAAATTAAGTCTAACCAAATAGCTGAGTTCTGCTGGCATCAAGATTCTGAAGATGTAATATGGATGTCAAAGTACTGAAAAACCTTGCTGCATATTTTCCCATCTAAATGCTCTCAGAGTGGAAATTTTAAAATGGAAAATATGAATTATATGGTGGTGTACAGGACCAGTAAACACATACAACCTGGAAATAGGGGTTTATTTAGAAAATGCATGCAGTTTCTTTTCATTCAGAATTTTTACAGTGCTTACTTGCAGAAATAAGTGGTATATGTAAAAGTTGTATATATTTACTCAGTGTTGTGTTTGCCATATATATTAACTAACTTTTTTTAAATTACTACTTTTGTGGGAAAAACCAAAGTTTCTGAACTGGCATTCTTTTTTGCAGTGTCTTCTATTTTTACTGTACCGAATGTAAGATTACAGCCAGAGACTGGAGAAAGCATGAGAGTCTTTGGAAAAAACAATAGTTATGGCAAAGGTGTATCAAACAGCAAACACTGAAGAATACCTGTGTTCAGAACTGATAATGCAGGTAAGACATTATTATTGGAAGGTATATGTTTGAAAATATTCTTTACTTTAGTTCTGTTTAGAAAAACAAAATATAAAATTCAACTACACATTTCTGAAATTGCTCATGTTCAGACGGACAATCTGTTTTTGCAGGATAGCTGGTCAATTTGAGGAGTGTAAATTCCTGGCCTTGTGGGCAGGATCATTGTCACTGACAGGTTGAAAATATTGCTGAAGTTGGTGCCAGCAGATTGAAAAATAGATTCCATTTAATTTGGACTGATATTTTTCCCCTGGTGAGATACAGAGAGAGAAAATACCTCTTGCCAGTTCCATTGTTAAACTTTGGGGCAAGGACGTGAAATAATATCAGAAGGATGTTCTTGATGGAGACAGGGGTGCTGTCATGTTAATGAATTTGATTGATAAATCACTGAATCTACTAGAACTGGTTTTGTTCTTGGATGGCTTTCATTCAGTACCCCATCTTTTTAACCACAGTTACTCTGCAGTGAAATAGTGTGTAATATGACTTCAGGTATTCTAAAAGGAGAGCAGAAGCTGGGAAGGGCAGGTGAGTAGGGACGCTACTTACCAAATTACAGTAAGGAAATGGTGGTTGTTATATCATGGCATTAACTCTCTTCTGCTCATATGCATCACCTCAGTGTTTATTCAGTGAGATTTACCACCTGACAGACTCTTCCAGATTAGCAATATTCCCTTATATAGCTGCTTTTCTTGTTATGCTTCTCTAAAGAGTTTCATACTCACAGTTTCACAAAATAATTAAAGTGCGGGTTCATTTCATTCAAAAACCCTGGCCTGCCTTTTTTTTTTTAAGTCATGGTTACTTTTGCATGTTGAGTCTGACAAACAAGCTTGTTATGGAAGTTCAGGAGCTAAGAGAAATGCGTATGTTGCTCATGTACCTATTTGAAGATATAGCCTCATATAAATGTGGTTGATATTCTCATGAAATCTATCTTTAACTAAGTCTGCTTGTTACAATATCAGATATAACTTTCTCTAATTAATTAAATTCAGTTTTACTGTTGCATGTTTATGTGCAATTTTTTTTTAACCCTGCAACATTATGGAGGCTGTTTGCCTTACAGGCAGCAACTACTGAAAAACTGAAATGAGTAGGTTTCAGTCTTGACAGCCTGCCCCAATTTTTGCACAAGCTCTTCGCTAGCAAAACATTTAAGATTTTCTAATGTCAGAAGTGAGACTGCCTCATAGCAGTCTGTTTACATCTTTATTGACAAGCTAATCCGTACTTTTTCCTGAGGCTGTGTCCCTGCAGACATCTCTCCAACCTTGTCTGTTCTAACGTGACATATCATCCATCTAAAGTAAATTTAGAATATGCCCATCTGTGCTAAAGACCTTTTGTGTGGAAGCTTACACACAGAATTTCATTTCTTATGTGCAGAATCACATTTCTGTTGCTTCCAAACAAATGTAATTTTTCATTTATACAATACACAATAGAAAGTTTGTATTTGCAAATGAGTGTGTAAAATAGCATGAAAGAGAACTGTTTGATCATTCTTACTGAATATCTATTTAAGCAGATACAGATGACTTTTTAAAATTTTACATGTAAATTGAAAGAGAGAGACATGTGTACCTTTGACATAAATCGCTATTCTGTTATGGCTGCTCAACCACAGCTTTAATACAGAATAGCACCTTTCATTGTGTAAGATCTGGAGCCACTTAACAAATGTTAAGTTGTGACATGTATACATTATTGATTACAGTTTTCCATCATGGCTTGGGTTTTTTTTGTGTTATGTGCTTACAGTGCAATAAAATATCAGTTCCTGATTGTAGTATTTGACTTGTGATGTAAGATGGGGAGCAGCAGATAATACTGGAAGAGTATTAGTACCAAACAGAAGTCCTCTTACTTGCACAATGTAGAAAGCTGGGGATTAATGAGATGAAACTAGAATAGCAAGGGAGGCAGAAGAAATGTGGACATGGAGCCTGGACCTGGGTGAGGAATTGTTAGGATGGGTGAAAAACCTTTAAAGGGATGAGGCTACCAAGCAAGAGGAAGTAAGGGTAAATGTGGAGAGTGAAAGGAGTTGGGAAAAAAAGCCTGCAATTTTGATAATGTTATTCTGAATAGCAGGTGGCTGTGATTTAAAGCAGTAGAGTGATGTGTGGCAAATAGTATGTTCAATCAATAACATGGATGAGTTAGGAGCCGAGTCAGTTATTCTGCCAGAAGACTAGAGTTGCAGTAACCAGGATAGTAACATTAAGGAAGGGGTATTTATTATGAGGTACTCAGTTAAAGTCTCCATTCACAAGGCTCAGTGAAGCAAAAAGGTGCATGAAAAGCAAAAAGAAAGATGACATTGCTCTCCAGGGCAATGAAGTTAACAGGTAAGTGAGACAAGTAGAGTTAGAGGGGTGGAGGCAAACAGCACAAGCTGTTAAAATGTCAACGAGCACAAGCAGATCACATTGCAGCTAGTGAGGATAAAGAAAAATTAAAAGGTGCCAATGTTGCAAGGAAATAGATCAGATTATTAAAAAAAACAGAGGCAAATACTTATAGCTTGTCTTCTGGACAAGGCAGGTACATACATGTTCTACCCATCTTCTTAAATTGACTTTAGGCATATGTAGAGGTGATAAGGAAGTTAGGAAGGGCTGGAATTTTGAAGTATTCCAATATCATCAGGAAGCTGTAAAGACAAAGATTTGTAGATAGTTGCTTTCTAAATCCTCTCACATGTGTGTGGAGGGGAATGGTTGTATTTTTTATAAATTTTATATATATTTTATACATTTATACATCGTAAAAGAATTTATTAGAAGGTGTGCACAAAACACACAATCAACCATCTTCAGCCACCTCCAGAAGCTCAGTGGTGTTGAAGGAAATTCTAGTCTTACGTCCTGTGTCTGGTCCTTCCTTCCAAGTGTTCCTAATTTCCTTTTTTCAGGGTAGAATAGGAAATAAAATTGAGAGTGCCAACAAAGAAGCTGTGCCAAATCTTGCTGTGATAATTTAAGAAATTATCACCTCCTGCTGTTCTATCCACACACTTGCCAGATGTTACTGCCCTAATAGTGCACCCACTGAATTAAATCCACCTTTCTTTAGGGTTTGGAAAGCAAAGAGACTGGATTTTGCACAGAAGTGACTGAGACATGGGTAAATATCATCCTCTGGCAGCTTTGGAAGCAGCAATTTCTGGCAGATTGGTGAAGGAGAGGAACTAAAGGCAGTAACTTTGCAAATGGCTCCATCATCATTTGTTAGAGCTCATCTGCTGCCCTCAGAAATAGCTGAGCAAATGAAGAAATTGGTGTATCCCTGAGAATTCTACTGTCTTCAAAATACTGTAGTGCTTTAGCTGCCTGTCTGCAGCATAGCTCTTTGCAAATCAAAAAAACTCCTTGAAATAGCAGTAACCTAGGACATGTTTCTGAAAACCTAGATAATCCTTGTCAGACTCGGACTACAAGGCCTGTTGTGATAGAATAAGGGGTAATGGTTTTAAACTAAAAGAGGGTAGGTTTAGACTGGATATAAGGAAGAAATTTTTTACAATGAGGGTGGTGAAACACTGGCACAGGTTGCCCAGAGAGGTGTAGATGCCCCATCCCTAAAAACATTCAAGGTGAGGTTGGACAAGGCTCTGAGGAACCTGATCTAGTGTAAGATGCCACTGCTCACTGAAGGGTGGTTGGACTAGATGACCTTTAAAGGTCCCTTCCAACCCAAATCATTCTATGATTCTACAATTCTACTAATAAGGTCTTTGTGGACTATGCTGTGTCATTGTCATGGGCTCCAAGAGAGAGACAACACATTATTTCAGTGCCCATGGGGAAAGAGCAGACATTTGAAGTTACCAAGGTCAATGTTGAGGCTGCTCCCTGCTGGAGGGAGAAAATTAGCAAATATGTGGTAATGAGCTGCATTTCACACAGAAGAATCTCTCAACAGTGGATGGGGCCTTTGGGGGAGAAAGGAAAGAAATATTTTGGCCATATTCAAACATCTTTAAAGCTTTATGATAAAGCAAAACATTTTTATTTTGTGCCTGGTACTTTTTACTGATGTTTTTTCTCATAGGTAGGAAACTTCTCTGTGAAAGCATTCCCCATATCTACATATATTGTTGAGATATATTGAATACTGTATTCAGCCATCTCTACAGATACTGTTTTATGAAGACAAGAATGGGCAATAAGAAACTCTAGAGCTATGTTTTCCTTTGGCCAGTGGAATACATGGCTTGTTCCTCTCTGGAGAAGGATGAGGCAAATTGTAATGGAAAAGACAAGGCATTACCTGATACCACGCAATAGCACGTAATGTTTTCTCGTGGTGATTTATAATCCCCAGTTCCCATTGGTGGGCCAGAGACATGAGATGTGTTTCTGGCCTATTGTCTGCTTCCCAGAGCTGGCAGGGACAGCTTCATTCAGGATGGTAACACCATATGCTTTTGAAATATTTAACCTGTATTACCATAATGAGATCCCCTGGCTTTCTAAGTCTCTTTGACAATTCACTGGCACAAAACAAAAAATGGTCTTTATTTGCATTGCTTCACCACACGCACATGCATCCGATCAATCCTGAATTTCAGTTGCAGGGTGCTGAATTCATTCTTCTGTATCCATTTAAGCCAGCAACTGAAACCAGCCCAGCCAATCGAAGGGACGATGGCGTCATTCAGGTCAGCTCAGCTGCATAGAACAGAATAAAGCTAAAGAGGTGACAGTTACCACTATAATGGGAAAAAGTGCTAATTACTGACTTGGTTGCTTCTGACCAAGGATGTTCAGCAGCACAGAATCTTTATGTAAAATTACCTTTTTCTCTTTACTAGCTAGAAAGGTGGCTGTTGTTGCATCCCCATCCAAATAGCTTCATTTTTGTTTATCATCTTCCATTTTACATTTACAAATTTTGTAAGAGTGCCGCTTCAGCACTGCTGTGTGGGAACATAATTTTTGCCTGCTTTGCCCTAGTTGAACTGCATGGAAGCTATAGTCCATCAGTGTGGCTGTCCAGCAGTCAGTATTGAAAAGTCATTCTCATCTACTTCTCCCCTGCATTTACTCTGTCCTGGGTATCCCAGTGTTGTTGAATCACTGTGGAAAACCATATACAGTGCTTCTAAGTCTTCATCTCTCCAGCTTCCAGGGATAAAACTGTGGTAATTACAGTGGAAAAAGGTCAGCATAAAAGAGAAATTCTGGACTGAGTTACTGTATGTCAGACAGATTTTGTCATCCTTGATTTAATCAGAAGCTGAAGGCAGTAGTGCTTTATAGCTGCAAGATATTGAAATTCAGTGTAAACCTGGCTTGGGAGAGAAAAGCAGAGCATTAAAAGCACAGCAGTTAACAGTTTCATTTTTTAAATGCGCTTCTTTTTCTTTTAATAAGTGGATTCAAATAGATATGTACAAACAGTCATTGTGCAGTTGAAAACGTGGAGGCCTAAGTGATGAAGATGGGAGGTTTAAATTTCTCTTGCATCTTTTAGTGCCAGACAATGTCTATGCATGAATGTTGAGGGTCAGTTTAATTATTTAACTAATACTGGATTTGCATAAATTGGCTTTCGTGAAAAGGCTAATAAGATGCAGTTGTGGTGGGCAGCTGAAAGCAATTTGGATTTGAATCCAGTAATGACAGTACTAAACAGAGCTGAAATTGTAACATCAATTTTGTAAAATGTTAAATTGGTATTTAGCTATGAAAGATAACTGCAGGATCCAAGATTTTTTTTGGCTCTCTAATAACTTTTAGTGCCGTTATTTTCATATGTTAACAACATAATGGTTTTATGAGACTGTTCCAGCTGTGCTTTACTTAATATCAAAGAATAAGATCTCCACACTGATAGAATATGCCCTAAATTTAACATACAAGGGGAAAACTCCAGGCATTGGACTACATTCTCCTCTTGATATCTAAGAATTTATTATCTTATTTCTATGAGTCTAAAATGAGAGCTATAGACTGAATTTTGCTCTCTATTCAGCCATAAAGAAAATTTTGCGGTAGACCCTGTGCAGAGAGTGAAATGAACTAAGCAAATAGCTGGCCAGTGCAACGCTATCTTCGTATAAACCAACTGTCTCACTTGAGTGACATGTGGGGATTGAGGATGGAGCAACTGTCCATACAGAATTCCATTAGGTTTCCCAGTATGCCACAGTAAAGGGAACCCACCATCCAACCCCACGGAGTTCATGGGAATTTAAAATATATTTAATGATGTTCCTATGTCAGTACTGTAATAGCTCACCATGTCTGTTGTCATGTGAAATAGACTGTCACTTAATTGCACTCAGTATAAGTATTGGAATACACAGTCTCACGGCTTTCATGATAAAAATCCTTATTCAGAGTTGGTAACCTAATGCGTAGAGGGCTGGAAAGCGAATTGGTTAAGGACACCTCATGATCTTGCTAAGCCAGATGAACACTGGTGCTGAGGGCCTGTCCAATCTGTAGACGGAAAGACCAGGATAGCATCTATGCCTGCAAATACATAGATGTAAATAAGTAAGCATGTACAGGATTTACAAAATCATGAACAGGATTCTGGAAGGAGAGGTAGTTTGTGAGTTTCTTTAGGGATGAAGGAAGAAGGAGGAAAGAAAGGAAGCAGGACAGAGAGAGGAGGACTTCACATTTATTATTACCTACTGTGCTTGGTAGGACAAGCATTTCAAACCTCCATGGCCAGGAGAGATTGATGTCTTCCTTGCAACTATATACTCCATGTTATTCTGTGTGAAATTAGTGGCTACATACTGGTGTGATTTATTTTTTTTAAAGTTGTAATGTTTGACAGCCAAATCAGTAGCAGAGCTGACAGAAGAAAAGGAAAGGTTGCTACTATTATGGATGAACTTTTGCCAAGGAATAACATCATATTTTCTTATATTGTTGCATAGTCTGAAGCCTATTTTCAGTTCATTTCTAATGCATGGTAACTTGCCTTCGGCACTGTGAAGATTCATTTTCAAATAATTTTTAGTGTAGAGGTTTTAAATGTAAGAGTCGCTTATGCTGTATGAAGGATATTATTGATAATTGCATGAATACATGTGCTCAGTTGCAGTGCTGTTTATCTGTCTTTCCAGTTTGTTTACTCTTAAATTTAGGAGATGGAAGGTGGAATACTCTGTGCTGTAAGTGCACTGTATTGTATTACTGATATTAGGATAACAAGCAATTCCTACTAGACAGTCTTTGTGGTCCATTGATGCCTTAAGAAGTGTCTAAGCGTGAAAGGTCTGATGGTCTGGGATGACATTTGAATGCAGAGAGGACAATGTATAAATGACAATGACTGGGAAAGAGGCAAAAGCAGGTCTAAACTCACCCTATTCTCCCATGGACAGTCACCCCTGCTTTAGGATTATTTCCTCACGTGACTCCTCAGTTAGGCTTTGTCTAAGAGGAAAAGTGGAACCACTGAAGGGGAGACACTGAGGTTTCCAGACAAAGCAACGGCGTCCAGTGCTGACACATGGCCCGTTACCCAGAGAGACAGCAGAGCTAATGAGAGGCATTGCCTCTCAGGCATCATTTGCAGCATTCAGAATTAAGAGAACACCTTACTTTCAGACAAATCATAAACAAATAAATGAGTTTTAGTAATGCCATATACTAGAATTGTTTCCGTGAAGAGCGAGCTTTATGTTGCTATTTTGAGCCTGTAGTCTACCTTGCCTGATTCTCTATGAAACAAAG
The DNA here is from genome assembly GCF_000700745.2 of Antrostomus carolinensis. Classification (NCBI taxonomy): domain Eukaryota; kingdom Metazoa; phylum Chordata; class Aves; order Caprimulgiformes; family Caprimulgidae; genus Antrostomus; species Antrostomus carolinensis. The sequence goes on along the minus strand of NW_010300038.1, from coordinate 40,370 downwards.
AAACTAAACCAACCACTGCAAAATTGGCTCTGAAGGCAACACCCATTAAAGTAAATGTGCACTGAATACCCCTAGTTATAGTGAGATTCTTGCCTAAAAATGCAGCAATCTTTTACAACTCAGTTAATAAAAATACATTTATTCTGCCCCATAAGCTGGGATGAGGGTGGATGGGTTTCCCACATGCTCCTATTATTAATTGCTATGAAAAGTCTGAGGAGGAAAACCAAAAAAATTCAGGAAAAAACACTAAATTCTCCAATAAAAATATACACTATTTAAGAATTACACCAAAACAGTATCTTGGGGTATATAAGAAGAAAAAACAGAATTAGGTATTTTCATAGTTTTCTGGTCTTGTTATAAATTATCACTGTTGTTTTGGGCCATATATGTATTTTGAATTAGCAATTATGGGTGATTATTCTCTCCCATTAGTACCCAGCTATTAATTCTGTACGGCCATTTCTGTAACCGTCTTTTGAAGTTAATACAAGGATTGATTGTGCGTTGTATTTTCTGGCATATATATGGTAACAATACAGTCACAGCATGTAATATCATGGTATAAGCCTTTTTATTTATGTTTTCTCCCTGAAATTTTTATTGAACAATTGCTTTTAATACCTCACTTGTTCAGTATGTGTATTGCATGTGTATTAAAATCTAGTTAGCTCACAGTCCTGCTAAGTCCTGCTCCACCTGCTAAGTTTGGTTAAGAACAAAACTAGTTATCTGAAGGCAAAGAAAAATACACAATTAAATCTGTCTGTGTGTGCTTGAAAGATTCAGCAGTAAGTAATGTCACATCAGAAAATGAACAAAATCAAAACAACCAAGTCATTATCATAATTCTGCTTGATTTCAGCCCACAAAGTCACATCTAGACTATGTAGATACTGCATTTGTTGTTTTATATGTCTGTGTGCAGACACTTGTAAATACAGAGGTGTAAATGTTGCCAGCATTTAAATTAGGTTAAAAATGCTATTTATGGCTTGCATCAACAACAACAAAAAATTCATAATCATCCCTAGGTGAAGTCATTAATTTAATAAGCTTACAGCTCCTAATTAATTCTGTAAAGAATGCCATTTGGCAGAGCAGAATTAGGAGGTTTGCATATTGATGGTGGCAGGAAAAAATAGATCTGTTTTCTATTTATATGGTAAAATTAACTTGTGTTCCTCTGAAAATGGCACATCTCGGAGGTATTGCTCTCCAAATGATCTCAGGATGGAAAGAAATCAGTAATTACAGCACCAGGCATTCAGTTCTGTCCTAATTTTCCCACCAGTTTTTCAATGTTTCAGCTGCCTCAGAGACTTAAAGTACTCTCATTAGGTAGCTGCAGAGGCTGCCTGCTTGCCTACTCCGTCACTCTCACTAGCTGTCTCTCTCGCTCCCCCTCTCTTGCTCTCCCTTTTTTCCCCCCTCCTGCCTTGGGAGTGACTGTGAAGATCATTTGCTGGCATGATTGGCAGGTTAGAAGATTCGATCAGATGAGTTCCTCTTAGTGCAGGTCAAAAAGGCTAGTTAGCAGGAGCTGTCGAAAAATGCCAGCAGCATTCGAAATGGGAAATGTCATGACTTCGAGGCAGGGGGTGCCACCTGGAACAGAAAGCCCCCAGCTCATTAGCAAGTTACAGGATGCAAGCTTAACTGGAGGGAACAGAGGAGGAAAGATAATACCCAATAGGGAAAATTATTGTGAAGTGGAATTGATTTCATGTATAATTTGTTTATCACTGGAGGGGACAAATGCTGTCCTCCTGACATGTGCGGAGTAGAGTGGACTATGAATGAAGTAACTTAGCATAATCTCCAGGTTGAGCTCTGTATTTAAAGAATGCCAACTTCTTTCTTTCCAACTGTGGAAATGATCAGGTCATGTTGTATTAATTAAACCTGACATATTCTCAAATGGTTTATCTGGGCAATTTTAGCAATTCAACAGAACGTGGTAGATATGAGCTGCATTCATTATTAACACAGGGCAGTGTTTTGTTTTCTGGATGCAATGGGATTGGGGTTTTTTTGCAAGCTGCTGTTGTAAAAAGACACGTTTCTGTTGCAAGTTGAATTATAACAGCTCATTTTTAATGCTTAGTCAGACTGCATAAAATCAGAATGCAATTTCAGTGGAGTGATATAATTTCATTTCCAGGAAAACCTATGTACCTTTAGAAAGTACGGATTTAAAAATAAATAAAGTATTTAGGTTTAGTGTATAAAATATAATCTGAAATTAAGACTACAGGGTTTGCTGCCTGTCACGGATTTAAGGAATGCTTTCATAAAGTATGAGCATTACAACAAAATGCACAATCTTCTCTGAGACAATCTGTTGAGGTAAAATTGCAGGCAAACTCCTCATCCCGGGCAGTTTAGCTAGCCCTGGCTGTCGATGTTGCTAACCATTCATTTGCTTCACTGGTCTGTATTTTCATATAAAAGCCATATTGCATATCAGTAGAAATAAACTGCATAGATTTTTTTCTCCCCCATAGTTTTTTCAAAAATGTTAAGAAAATAAGATGGGATCATGGTACCTTCTGGAGTCTTTTATCATGGTATCTTTTTGAGTCTTTGAGTCTAGTTCTGCTCCTCCTGAAGACAATGAGGGAATGCCATAGATTTCAATGGCAGTAGGGCTGGCTCCCTTATCAAAACTAGCATAGACACAACAATACCATCTCAGGCTGAGTAAATGAGATTTAAAGGCTGCAAGCTGTTCTTGAAGAACTATTTTGCAAACTCTATCTCTTCTTGTTAAGAAATTTTGTCTTTTGTGTATTAAACTTGTACTTCTCAGAAGTTTGCAGCTAATGCTTAAGCAGTCTCTTGGTTGAATGCTGAGGAATGTTTGCTTCGTGTTCAGATCCTTGCTGATTTTTTTTTCAGCTTTCATTTTTTTCCATCCATCAAAGTTTTCATGTTGGTAATGGAGTAGCCAGGGTTTGCTTTATTGAATAACCACAGGCTGTTGAATTTCTCTTTCTCCGTGTGATGTGAATCAGAATCAGATTTTTTTAAAATTACTTTCTTAATCAAAATATTTGTGGAGACTTAAAGATTAATGTTTTCTGGTTTGTATTTCATAGAAAAAGCTCAGCATTAACAGTCTGCTACTTAGCCAAAAAGAAGAGTTACTAAAGCACTATAAACACAGGGATTCTTTACTTTTCACGTAACTTTTAGTGCAAAGTTCTTTCAGATAAGCACTGTGAATACTGGCTGCTGTAGTCTGTGCTAATGAATGCACAGGCTCAGTCCTTTGCAAAGAGAGCAGAATATCAGAATAAAAATATCCGCTATGCAGATACCAGGGTAGGATTTTTCCTACCTTGGGTAGCTCTCCAGATGCCCAACTAATATGTAAGTAAAAAATTGGAAATGAGTTAGAAAAGTACAGAAGGTGTTCCATTACTCAGTGTCTGCTCTGGTGATTTGTTTAGGCAAGTGATACATTTAAATTATTTGAATGAAGTTTGAAAATTAGACTTCTATTGGGAAAAGAGAGCAAGCTGTCTGAGAAATCTCCAAGTCTATTAGTTCAATGGAGTAAAGACAAGGATCAGTAAGCCCTGGACAGACCTGCTAGACTTTAACCCTGAGATATATTTGAAGGACCTGTGGTGGCTATAGTGTCTATCTGCATCTGGCAGCAGCTGCTTTGGCACAAGCAGAAGGATGTTTTGGCTGGAAGTCAAGCAAGTGCAGATAAGCTCTTTCCTAGGACTGTGTGTGACACAGGTTAGTGACCTGTGCGTGTCTGAGGTTCAAGACCAAAGAAGTTATCACTCCGAATTAGAAAAAATAGTTAAACAACTAACATTTCCCACATGTCTACATTTTCTGGCAAGTAAAAGAAGTGTAGCCTGAAACAGAAATAAGAATTTAACCATTACTCCTCATTTCTTTTTTTAACCAGTCAACTTCTGTTTTTTCAAAACTGATTCAGTGTTTTCTTAGTTTCTAGGAACTTCATAATCTAAATGAAGAACAGTGGCCACAAAGTAATTAGTATATGCCTTAGTGTCCCTCAGACTTACTATTCCTGCAGTTATTTGTCATTCACTCAAATCCTGACTTTTCTATCCTAAATGAATGCTGTTTTGTTCCTTGATGCTCTAGGGAAGATCGGGCAGGAGCAGTGAGTGGGAGAGTCCCATATTCATCATCTGATTTGTCCATCTTCTCTTTTCTCCCCAAAATTTCTGAAAAATCACTGGAACTTGCTAGTGTGCATTCTACAAAGTTACCCATCTTTGTGAATCACTTTTCAACCAGGAAGAAGCTCTAATGCATGGTCCATATTCCATGTCAGTGACTCCTTTTATCATTATTTGGGTGTAAAAACACTTGCTGTATGAATTGCCTATGTCTTTTTGGGGGGTTGGATGTGTAGAGAGTGTTGGAAAAATCCGGTGAGGCCTGAGGTCATCTAAACAACTCTGTGTAACATGAGCAACTGTTGATGAAATGTGGTTCAATCAGTAACATTTCAACTTTTGTTTTATGCATTACATTTCAAATTAAATAGAGCAGTATAAAACAATCCATAAGCTGAACCTAGGGCTGGGCCTTGTTATTTTTTTAGTGTGTGTCTGTAGTCCTTGACTTTGATATAATTCACTTTTTAATCTTCTTTTCCATCTGTGTTGTTAACCGTGGGCTGCAGTAAACTGATCTCTCTCTCTCAAAATCCTTTTCTAAAACTTTGCTTCACCACATTTTTTTTTTTACTAAGTCCCACCCTTACATTAAATATCCCACAAGCCATTTACATATATTACTAAATCCTTAAGGAAGTATGTTTAGATAGATTGAGGGGCATTTAAGATTTCTTGACCTGACCCTGTCAAAATCCTTGACCAGGCACTTTATGCATAAATCTTGATTTTGATTTTCTTAGCAGATGGAGCATTGCTTTTGGATCATTAACCCTTGCTATATTTCCTCAGAGAACTTAAAAGCTGAGACTTTCTGAATTTTCAAGTCCTAGACTTGCTCTCCTGTAGGCTGTACTCCTCACTCCCAAAAATCATCGCCAAACCTCACAGTTTTCTGGGAAACTACTGTACCAGCTTGTGTGATATCGAAAGTAGGAGCACTGCTAATGAGTCACAGAATTGCTTATGTCACCAGATGGCAGGACTTAATCATCTCTCCTTCTGCCAGACTCCTAAATGCAGGGTACAGAAACTGCGGCACACCTGGAGATTTAGAAAGATGGTCGAAATGTACCTCAGTGGAGCAGAGTGATTTAGAAATCTAATTCTCTTTCTGTGAGTTACTGTGGAAGGCAGAGAGTAAACACAACTCAATCTGAATGCATGGATCCTTAAAGAGGCATAAGAGGTAGAAAAAATATCTCAAGCTGCAGGAAGGTAGGAAGCAGTGCTGCTCAAGAGCAGCTAGAACACTGCAGGCAAAAAAGCAGGAGCTCCACCAGGTGAAATCTGCAAAGCTTCTTATCTATTTGGTGTTTCTCATGTATTCTATTTGCATGAAAAGAAGCCTAGTTTCTTGCTAACATTGTGAAAGCATCAGAATTTTCAGCTCCTGTCTATTGAGGGAAGCTTTACTGGATGTTCCAGATTTCCGTTGTTAATCCGCTGTGTTGTGATCATGATAATACACAGAAGTTGAACAAACAACACACTGCCTAAGACCATGATGATAAAATAGTTGATCATCTTGATTTGAACACCATATACAATTACTTTCCATTAAAATTTCCAACAACAACTTAGTGTGTTTTTGCCCACCATTACAAACCACATTGATCCAGAAATTTGGTATAGTCTAGAAATAAAGAGAGGGGAAAAAGAGTTTAGAAGCATGTTACACAGCTTACTCTTTAACATTAATATTCATTCCTTAAAAGGTGGTTGTACTCTAGTGTTGGAAGTCTTTTTATTCTAAACTATTCTACAAGTTTAAAGCAAATGTAGTATAAGGGTTTGTGCTAAAGGTAGATGGATGCTACTAAAAAGTGAAACCAGAATCATTAGTATGTGAACATAAGTAAAATGAGTTGTTCCATGACCTTGTTGTCTGAAGCTTTGCCCTCTCTCTCCCTTATCTCTTTCTTTGTTTATTAACTTTATTTCTTATATTATGCCTGAAACCTGTAAAATGTGAAACATGTAAATTCTGTAGATCACAGATTTTACTCCCCTTGTTCTTGGAATGTCCTAAGACATTTTGTGGCACTGGAAAAATATTGAATAATAATAAGGAACATCAGTGCTGTGTTTGGCTCTTTCAGAACAGTTGCTGAATTTGCAACATTAACACCTCTCCAACACACACATACACACACACACACCCCAGCCTGGTCGTTGATTCGTTGCAAAAGCCAGTGATTTCTTTGGTCTTGGTGCACATCCAAGTGGAAATGAGATTGGAATGTGAAGAGATTTAGCTTTGTCGTCACTTGCTTTTGTATATAGACTATGCACATTTATGATGGATAGGTATACCATAAGTCCCAAACTTTCTGAAAGGCAACTGAATTCCAGCAGACACAAAGTCAGTAAGTACCTGAAGAGTGCTATCAGCCCTTCCTTCATTTAACTAAACTAGAAAACAGATAAGAGCAGACATGAGGTCATATTTTGCCTTTTAAGGTAAATAATCTGTGTCAGCTTCCCAAGGCTTTCTGTCTCAACAACGATAAATGTGGTCTGTATATAGGGCTGGATCCATCATACCTTATTCCTGAGAGAACCCTCACTGTGCATGGTGGGACTCGATCTGTGCGTGTGTTGTGGGGACAAGTAGTGTGTAAAGTGCATTAAGTCTGAATAACTTTTGAAGATTTTAGGTTGATCAAATACATATACTCTGGTGCTAATGGAAAGAGAGATCACTTATCACCACATCTGAGGAATTAGAAATGTATATTCATGACTCCTTGTTACCCAAATAGGGCGTCCATCATTCTGCATTAATGACGTAGCTTTATTCTACTCATTTCATTTTTCTTTATGTTTTACCCAGCTGAATAGCTCAGTGCTGCCATGGGGTCCTGTATCGTATGGCAGACTTTGCCTTTTGAACTGCCTACATCACAGTTTTCTGCAGCTCCCTATCTCAACCATCATTCCTTTTATTTACTCTAAATGTTTCCAAGGACGAGGAAAAGAAAGAAAGAAAAGATTAAAAAAAAATAAAGAAGAGGAGGAGGGATAAAGAGAGTGCTGTGGAAAAATAAAACTTTAAAAGAAAACCAGATTGAATGCTTTACTTGTTGGCTTTTAGCACAATTACCATACCTTAGGAAATATTCAGGGAATAGTTAATTATGACTAAATGAGCTCCTTTTAGAGTTCATGGCAGGCCCCAGCATCCAACTGTCAGTGCTGTGAAAGATTGAATTGGAAGGCTGGTCTCCCTGTCAGCCGGTAGGATGGTTTGCCGAAGTAAAAGAGACAGTGAAAAGATAGCTGGGTTAGAGTAGCCTCAGCAAGGGAAACACGTATGGCATTTGCATACTTCTCCTGCAAAGGGGCCTTAATCCGAAGAAAGGAGGAGATTTCAGTATTGTCAGCCAAGGCTTTGTTCAGAGTGAAGAGCAGAAGGAAATCTGATGAAGGGGCCTTTCTGAAGCCCTTGCTTACAGACTGGAGGTTGTTCTAGTAAAGTTATGTACTTTGGGATTGTTTACACACTATTGTCTATTTGAAGATCTTCTAAACTGAAAGACTCAAAGTATTCCTCTTTGCTAACACAAAAGCAGAGAATTTGTGTGGTAAAAATGATTTACACTGCAAAACTGAAGTTCTTTTTGTTATCTGCACAAAATAACCTAAGATCCTTTTTTGGTGTAGACAAAGTTCCTTGATAGTTCTCGTCTGAACTCATATATCACAAAATGTTTTCAGACTAGGAGGAAAACAGGAGACTTATGTTCTTAAAGTTGAGAGACCAGACAAATCAGATACCCTTCAGGCTTAAGGCAGACAAATTCTTGCTGCCTCCTCCAAAACAGTTCTTTGTTAAGCACATAGACAGCTTCCTGACAACTTAAAACAGTGTTTTAAAATTTAGTTGGGATAAAGGATTGTGCGTCTACTAAGATCTCATCTACACTTAGTTGGTTTGGGTTTTTTTTCTCACCTGAGAGAAAAAGCCCCAACTAAACCTCTTTTGTAGATAATCTATAGCAGACCCAGTCCATTCCTAGAATTTTTCCAGATAAAATAAGTGATTTGTGTTTAAAAAACAAAACCTATTTAAAAGTGTTGGCAAGCAAATTACTCCTTCTTGGAATGACTGTCCAGTTACAGTGTATACTACCACCGTCCAAGGTTTTCACATGGGAAAAAGTACATCATCTCAGGGATATATAATATTTAGAGACCAAATAGACCACCTAACAGTATAGCACCTAAAATAGATGGCTTTTGCTTTTTGTTACTGTAATTTTTGTGTGATTGCTTTAGTCTTAATGATTTTAGATCATATTAATGCTTTGTGTGGATCACAGTAAAGATCATGTTACTTGTGGAAACAGTTTATGTAATATTATAAAATTTGTTCTATAAATATATCTATACATATTTAGTTAGCTCATTTTCTTGTCAGCTTTGTAGCTAATTGTCATGATAAAGCAATGTCCCTGTCATGCTTTGTGAATGTAAGGGACAGCAAAGTCCTTGCTTGAATATAGCTTGAATTTTCTATAATAAAAATGAATACTTTCTGTAAGGCTTGGTCAAATACTGGGAAGGAGCATGAAGTAATTTCTAGGATACCAGAACATAGGAGTTTGGATAGAACTGTATGGATATTTTTGTGTTCACTCTGCAGTTGTTTAATAGTTATAATTAAGGAAAAAAAATACAATCCTTTTAATATTAATAAATGGCTATACATATGATGAAATTTGATTCTCAGTTGTACATGCTCTGACTTGTTTGGGGGTTTTTTTAGCCTCAGATACTTCCTTATCCTCAGTCAGAGATGGACATTGATGTTTCAGCTTAGTTTTTGTTCAGCTATGATAAATGTGAATCATTAAATACTTAACCATCTATTAGCCTTATTTGCTCCCTCATGGTTATCATAAAACCTCACAGAAACTCTAGGCAGAAGCAAGTCTGAGAGGGATGGGCTATAGAGTTGATGCAACTTAAAAATACAGTGACAGAAAGGGGAGGTGGCTGATGGAAAATGTGCTGTATCCAGTTGCTTGCTGAGCATTATGTGCCATCTGGACTCAAGAAAAGGCTGAATGACTTTCTGCATCTCCCTTTCTCTTTCACCCTAGTGAAAAGTGGAAGAGGAGATGAAATTTTGGCCAAAATGGGAGCTGCACTGAGGCATCAGCGGGCACTCAATGCACAGTTCACACCTTCTTTTATTAAATTTATGCCTTAAAGTCCACATTTTCTACTATTCACATTTTTCCGACTGACGTGAGTAGTAGAAAATAAGAAATGGTGAGGGTTATTTACCAAATGGTGTTTACTGCTGGGAAGCCTAGCAGTGCTATCTGTAAAGTAGTTTTGGACTGCCTACAGAGACAAATAGACAGCTTGAATCCAACTTGGGTATAATATAGTATGCAATTTCATAACAGTTGCTTTTATATTGACTCATAAGTTTTTATTGCTTCATAAGAAAATTATAACATCCTCCTACAGTTCTTACCTCCTCAAGGAAATAAACTCATGTGACTTCCTCACATGCTGGCCATCTTTGTGCAGCCTTCACTGGTTATAAAGAACTCGTACTCCAAAACACAGTGTTGGGAAAACAAAGAAAGGACCGAAACAGTAATAAACATGTCATTTAAACCTTACAGGAAAATGAATGTGGTTTATTCAAACATTCCTTCTAAAGAATAGCTAATGATAATATTTTAGTAACACAAAGAGGGATATCTTCTAATGCTCCCATTCCTGGGCTCTGTTCCCACTGAAGGCAGCAGGAGCTGCACGTACAGATCTAGAGGGCTCACATCTCAAATAGTGTCTAATATGGAGTTGAACAGTTTTGAAAAATAGGAACCAGGCTCACTCCAACATTTACAGTCTGCATGTAGTGCAGTAATGTTTTCACTTTTCATCTCTTCCTTTTTGTTTTGTGGTAATGGTGCAATCTCCAATTAGAAATGACCCTTTGTTAGTAGTCGATGACGCCTCATCCTGGTTTGCGTTTTTCCTGTGAGAAGTGTGTCAGAATATGGGGGAACTAAATATACTCCTTTGTTGGCGAGCTTGTCAAGCACCGCGCTGCGTTCGCTTTCCCACCAGGAAGGTCAGGTCGCTGGGAGGCCTCTCTGTTTTCTGAAATGATCCCTACTGTCTGTCCATGCTGTCTGACAGATTGAAACAGTTGTCTGTGTCACTGCTTTCAGTGCTTTTTAAATGCCTCACTTTGCATGAAAGACGTAAAATATGTATGCAATGGTGGGGGTGGGGGGGAATGTAAAATGTACACACTTTACTGTGTAAAGAAGTATTGGGTTTTCTTTTCTAAATTAAACTTTATTTTGTTTAAAATACGTTTATATGGTAATTTAGGGGAAGAAAAAAAAGTTGATCTGGAAGAATGGGCAAGTCACAGCTTACATAGTCTATTTATGAAACCTTGTTTTAAAATGAGGGTAATAAAATTATTAAACACACACTCATTCAGTAGCTGAAGTGAAATATAAGTTTTCTTTGTTCACTTATATTTCAGTTTAATATATTTTGATCTGAGGTATGTATAAAGCCTGAAGAAATTGGTACTGTGCTGAGTCTTCAATACTCTCCAGATAATTGAACTAATTAAATCTTTACCAACATTAACACAACTCCAGCATTCCTTGGACAGTGGTTAATTATTGCATGAACATGGCAAGCTTAAACTAAACAGATGAAAATAGAGTCCTGTGGAATGGGTATTGAGTTTATTCTTTATTCATCTTTTGATAAGGTTTAATTAAAACTGCCTCTCTCCATTGTAGTGAGAATGAATGTGCTTGTTTTCTTACTGAAAGCCAAATTATTCACTTCAGCCGTGGTTCAATAATCAAAGCCTTTGCAAAGTTCTGGGCTATATTGTAGCTGTGGAGATATAATTGCTGCAATTCTCTGTGAAGGCTTTATCTTTTTATTACATTTTCTTAAAAAAAAAATATATATATATTTAGAAAGAAAATTAGAGCATCTATTTTCTGATGCGCTATTTTAATATGCTTTAAGCAGGGTATTTTTGTAAACAGGGAGTGAGCTGTTGAAAATAAAATTTAAATCTTTTTTTTTTCAAAAACCAGAATGCAAAAATTCTTTAAAAAAAAAATCTAAATTTTGGTCTTTTAGAGTAAAGCACAAAGTAAAATTTAAGCGTACATCAAAAGCTATCCTTATGAACTGTTGAATATTAATAAAGGAATGGTCATTTATTTTTATGACAGTAATGGTAGAGTGGTTATTGTGACTCACCATGCTTGTACAGTGGCTAATTCCTCACTGGACAAAAATTGCTTAAAGAAGTAGTGCCAGCTTACAGCGTTAGAAGATGCAACTTTGTGAACTTGCTAGTGCTACCTAATCATGTATATGAAGTGCAAAACTGCAGCACCAGTGATACAATGAAGAAAACAAATCCTTGGAAATCATGTGAAATTTTGAGCAAGAGCAATGGGATACAACTGAAGGAAAATCAGAAGGACTTGTGACCAGGTATGCATGCATGCAGATTGATATCACATGAGTTGCCATGGACTTGCCTTTCCACTCAGAAAGCTCTAGGATGTAGAATTGGGCTTCAACTTTTAAGTATAAGCTCCTCTTGCATATCAACATACATTCATTGAGAAATGACACAGCAGGTAGGAAGTGCATCAGTGTTCATTTGAAAAAAAGTTTACTCCTCTCATACAGTTCTGCATGTGACTTAAATGGGCCACCAAAGGTCATCAAAAGAGTTGCACAATTTTATTTGTATTCTGATTGCTCATTCTGGCATGTTTTGGAATGACATCCTGGCAGAACCTTGGTTTCCTCTCAGACTTCTGCTTTCCCATTTATGAAATATTAATTTCACTTTCTGTGATTTATCATAAGCAACTATGATGCTGTTCTGTCTTGGGCTTGTGTTGTCATGAGAGGGTTCCAGGCTGGCACAGTGGTTTTGATTTAAGGGAAGAAAGTGTTTGCTTTGAGGGTTTTTATTTCATGAGTTGTTTCTCTTACAGTGAATTTCACTGGGTAATAAAAAATTTAAGACTATGAGTCAAATCCTGTGCCAAAGGAGAAAATAATCTGAGCAGGGAGTCTCTTGAACCATGGAGTTGGACTTAACTGGTAGCTCTTCCTCCTTTTGAGTGATAGTCAGTAGCATGCTTGGTGCATAAGAAGTGAATCCATCAAGTGAAGCTATTTGGAGGCACCAGCTGTGGTGGGTTGACCCTGGCTGAATGCCAGATGCCCACCAAAGCCCACTCTGTCACTCCTCCTCCTCAACTGGCCAGGGGTAGAAAAATATAATGAAAGGCTCGAGGGTGGAGATAAGGACAGAGAGAGATCACTCACCAAGTACTGGCACAGGCAAACCAGACTCAACCTGGGGGAAAAAATGAATTTTAATTTATTACCAATAAGACAAGAGGATAATGAAAAATAAAACCAAATCTTAAAACACCTCCCCCCACCCCTCCCTTCTTCCATGGGCTTAACCTCTCCCAGTTTCCACCTCCTCCCCACCAGCAGCACAGGGGGACAGGGAATGGGGGTTGGGGTCAGTTCATCACACATTGTTTCTGCCGCTCCTTCCTCCTCGGGGGGGGGA
>NW_010300038.1:26570-27205 GCF_000700745.2 Antrostomus carolinensis | reverse complement strand
TGCAGGGGAACACCCTGCCTCACCATGATCTTCACCATGGGCTCCAGGGGAATCTCTGCTCTGGCCTGGAGCATCTCCTCCCCTTCCTTCTTCACTGATCTTGGTGTCTGCAGAGTTGTTTCTCTCACATCTTCTTGCTCCTCTCTCTCTAGCTACAAAGTGTGCAGGTTTGTTTGTTTTTTTCTCTTCCCCTTTTCTCTTAATTATTTTATCACAGAGGCATTACCATTGTTACTGATTGGTTCAGCCTTGGGGGTCCGTCTTGTAGCCGCTGGCATTGGCTGTGTGGGACATGGGGGAAGCTTCTGGGAGCTTCTCACAGAAGCCACCCCTATGCCCCCCCGCTAGCAAAAACCTTGCCACACAAACCCAATAGCCCAGCCAAAGGATCATCTGCTGGGAAGTTGTAGTTGGATCTACAGAAATGCATTGCCCATGCTCTTTGTCATGAAGCAATAGCATTTGTGTCCCAACTGATCTCTGTTAAAGATTCTGTAAGTGCAGCCATTTATTTAGGTTTTACACTGAAGTTGATTTGCTCTATTCTGTTTCTTGAGGTATGGGAATGTACCTTGGTGTGGCGGAGGGGGACCACTATATGTTAGCCTTGCCTTGAGTGTGTGCATATCGTCAGT
>NW_010300038.1:0-26536 GCF_000700745.2 Antrostomus carolinensis | reverse complement strand
TGCTGATTTAGTAGCAAAGTCAATAGAAATCCTTCCAAAATAAGTTAAATAAGGTCATCTCTGAGACCAGACATTCCCTTTCAGTTTTTTTCTAAATAGACTTTCTTATTTTGGGTAATTTATTTTTATTTGGCATAAAGAAAATAGATATGGCAAAACTGTTATTTTATCTGAATTCCTTTCTGCTACATTTTGTCTTTCAAAGCACTGGAAGTCTGTTATTCTGGGAAATAGATGACTTAATTTTTTTAAGGACTTTAATGTGTTTTTGCATTAATTTATCTTTGTAAGAAGTTCTGTATGTTTATTGCATGCAGAGATTTTCCAACATTTACTACAATTTGGTTGTGGTTCCACAGTCATTGAGATGATGTCTGTGCACAAATTCAATCTGGATCAGGAATAGACACCTGATCTCATTTATGGAGAGCACAGTGACTACATGCTGGTTATTGGGGAACCACCATAAAGCCTATTGGTTCAAGGTTAACCCAGCAGATTTTTTTTTATTAGATTTGAAACAACAGGGTTAGATTGTACTAGGTCAGCATGATTTTCACTCAGTCACAGGAGCTTTAAAGCTGGATTTATAGCCTTGTCACACATAATTCTGTCAATCAGATTTTCCTGAACTCTTAACTGAAAAATTATCATCTAATATTTGGTTACATTATAATGATTTTGCTGGGTAATTTATTTTTAAATGGTGATAATAATCTTGAATCTGATAGGGAAAACCTGATGTCCTGGAAATAAGAAAGGGTTTCTGGCTGGGGTTACTGAAAAACTGCTTGCTCAAGAGATCATAATCTAATCTGAGTGGATTGAAAGGTTTGAAAATGTCTTCTTTCAATGTGAAGAGATTGTTGCATGTTAATTATTTATTAATTCATGTGGGTTAATACCCATTAGCATTTTTTTAATATGGGCTATACAGCTCAGTATATCATCCCTACAGATGTCTTAATTTAGTGAGATTCTTAAGCACTTGGCTAATACCAAGCCAAAATGCCAAAATGTGTGTAAAGGTCTTTATTAAGGAGTTTTACAGCCCTCCCCCAGTAGCCATTAGGTAAAATGTGCCTTCAGAGGTGCAGGAAGGCAGACTGGGCTATCATGACTTTTGACTGCATTAATTCATTTTGATGTAATGTGAATTTTTTTTTTTTCAAATAATGAAACTCCCTCATGTTTCTTAAAATTGCAATGTAAGCAAGATTAATTCTGCTTGCTTCCTTGCTTTTTTATTTCGCTTAAAATCTACAGGAATGCAAAAAGGTGATTTCCCTAAAAGCAGACCATGTATAATTTAGAGGGCTACCACAAAGAAATCCTAATGACTTACACATACATGACTATTATTAACTTGCCTCCAGCCACAACATTTACATGGTAATAAGTTGTCATCTCTATGCCATCAAATACTGCTTGATCCAATTCAATCTCATGTTTTCTTTTCTTTATAGTTACTATGTCATGATGATCAGTCCTTGTATTTGTTGTCAACTTTGTTATTCATTCTTCATGATCTGCAGAATGTGTCTGGTCACTTGCCTGAAGTGGAGAATAAGGTTTTGACATTGCAGTATTTAAACATTTGCCACATTTTTGCTTCCAGAACTGTTGGGCTTTCTTTAGGAATGTGTTCTCTGTATTATGGAAAAGCAATCTCATTATTTTACATTTATCTTAAGATATGCCTCCCCTAACTCAGGACAAAGCTAAGTTCAGTTATGCTAAGTACTATGCAATTGTATATTAAATAACATTCTTTCATTCTCGGGCCATGTGGTCAACTTTGCAGACTGCTACCCTCCTCTGCATAAAATCTGCTTTTATTTGGTAACTAGCTGGCTTTTCCATTCAGGATTCATTCTTGCCTATTCAATTATACTTAAATACTCCAATCATATTAATTTGTAGATGGGAGTCTTGAGAAATTATTGAATTGCTATATCTTATAAGAAATTCTAAGTGCTTTATGGAAACAGATAGGAAAATGGCTAGATAAAAAGAATACTGCTTTAGGAGAAATGTTCATTAATGCACAGTTGCAGACAACCTCATGAATGCATGTTATTAATAGAATTCACATTATTATGAAGGAACAAAAAACTGAGACAGAAGTAAATAACTAGCACTTATTGAACTTTCCTAACTGTAGTTATTTGAACAGTGCAACTAGGTCCCTAATGTAGAGACTTTACTCACTTGCTCATCTCCTTCAATGAAATGTGTTGAGGTCCAGGCCTCTACGCTGGTGCAAAGAAGAACTGCTGTGATGAGCCAGAGAGGTGGCCCAAGGGAAGAATTCAGTCTATTTCTTGAGAATGTTGTCAGAAATGTCCTTGTATCTATAGAAGATGAGGTAGCCCAGACTGTTTTAACTGCTGTGTTAAACAGGCTGTATTCACTGTTTTAACTGTATTGGACTTGATCCTTTGAACCATTTAAAGAGTGAATGAGACCGTTTTAGAAAGGTTCAAGAACCATAAGCCAGTAACAAAGGAAGATGTGTATAAAGCTTGAGTAAAAACAGAATACACAAGCATACCTCTAATTAACTCATTATGAAAGGCCACAGTTAGAAAGATACCCACTCCATTGCCTCTAGTCTTTGTTATTGCAGATATTCCAGTCTTTACCTCTAAGTGTATCTGACAGGCAGCTGACCTGTAACATAATCCTAAAAAGCTTTAAAATTCAAGATGCTTCAGGTAAGTTTGGGGTTTTCCCTCAGAAAATACCCGGAATGCTTGGTACTCAGACTGAGGAGTAGCCTCAACCAACAACAACAACAACAAAAACCCCAACCAAAACCAAACAAAAAATGTCAAAAACCCACCCTCACAACCAAGAAAAAGAAAGATCCCATTCAAGTGAAGATGCATTAATTCATGGAAGAGCTGGGTACTTCAAAATGAGCTGTGTCCTGGTTAATTTTCTTCTTAGTAGTTAGAGTAGCTGTGTTTTAGTCTCAGTGTAAGACTTGTTATGAGAAGAACATTGATAACAGTACTAATGTTATTAGTTGCTGCTGGAGCTCAAGGCCACCGTGTTTGGCTGATTCACAGCTGCATTAGGACTGGGAGGGAGGAGTGTAGTGAATAGCAAAACCCAAAACTGGCATTTGGATGTGCCAATGAAATATTCCATATCATATCCCGTCATGTCAGTATATTAACTGGGGCTGACTGGAAGACAGGGGTATTCTCTTGGGGATCGCTCGGGCTCGTTTTGGGACTGTCTCTGCTCTGGGATAGCTGGCTGGCACAGGCTGGGCATCGGTCAGTGGGTGGTGAGCAATTACACTGTGCATCACTCATTTGTACATTCTGTTGTTACTGTTATTATCATTTTATTTTAATTAGTAAATACTTTTTATCTCAACCTGTGAGTTTCCTTGCCCTTTTCCTTCCAATTCTCTCCCCTGGTCCCTGGGGGTGGGGGGAGAGTGAGAGAGCAGGCTGTTTGACTGCAAGCCAAACCACCACAAGCTGGCATGTGGGAACTAACATACTACCTTACAGCTATCTCTGATTACTATCATCTGTCACAAAGGGCCAGAATCTATTAGAGATAAGCAAATAATGAGAGAAGAAGGAATAGAAAGGAAAATGCCCTTGTAATAAACTCAAATGTGGAGCAGGCCTTACCAAAGGAACAGGGCAAAACAGCCTCTCAAATTCACAAGCTGAGAAGACATGTATCCAACATGCTCTGGCAGGTGATTAACAGAGGAATTATTAAAAGACAAGGCTGCATAGTTTACTGTCACATTAAACTTACTGTATGGGTTTGTCTTGAGTGGTTTGGCATTAAAGTGGTTCAAAAGATTGTTTCTCTGAGTATAGATGAACTATATTCTTGAACACATATTGAAAACTTCCACTAATTTTTCACTGGTTCTCAAGCCAAGGACTGATATTCCCCCACCCCCCACCAAATCTGCAGATACCATTTTCTTAATGAAAGGAATCCAGAAGTGAGAGTTAAACCGTTCCATGTTCCTTTGGGTTTTATACAATTTTTCAAGGAAATCCAGTACCCTAAGTGAAGAATCAAATCTCAAAGCTCTGCATGAGTAAATGAAATATCTTTTGCACACTAGGGACCTTTTCATCATAGTTTTGTGGTTCAGGGGATTTCACAGTCTTTACTTGAGGGAAACAAATACTGAAATCCCAGTAAGACCAGAATAGAGGAAATATGCCAGGTTCAATTACCACTGGAGTTATCAGCCTATGAGATTTTTTCCATTTGTATCTTCACCATCTTTTTTGTGAAGTTCTGCATAAGCTGTTCCTGGGTTGTGGGAGCACAGGAAGGGAGTGACCACTTTGAAACTAACCAGAAAAAAGGATCTGCTAGAAGTCTTAGAAAGTGCTGAACTCCTGAGCAGCACATTTCAGGTGAAGTCTAACACTGACGGTTTTTAAAATCTTCATTCCTATGAGTTTTCTGGATGTGAAAATCCACCTGCATGTACAGATATGCATAGTCGATCTTTTTTGAAGACAGTGAATTTGCAAGAACCATTTCTCTATTTTTTTATTATTATTTTGGATTAGATTAAGTCTGTGAAAAGCACAGTTTACTACTTGGTGTTGCATGTCATCCACACTCAAAGAATAAGAGGAGACAATTTATTAACCATTAAAAAAAAATCAAATGAGCAGAAAAGACTTTTGAGATATTTTATATATATAGAAATGCCACAAGAGAGGTGGTGAAGTCTCTGGATAAGTAACATCTGTGGATGATGATGATGGCCAAAGAGCAAATTAGGCAGTATGGACTGTCTTTTCTGTGGTTCCTCTGTTTGGATCTGGTGCAGTGTAATAGTATTTCACTCACTGTGACATGGACTATGGATTTTCTGGCTATTTACAGCCCTGTGTAATCTGCTGACTGCATGTGGTATGTGGATAGCTTTGACATTTTCAAATAAGTAGTATTCTAGATTCTGTGTAGCTTCAGGGGCTTCTGACATATTTTATCTATTTCTTTGTCCTCAGAGATTGATAGATGGGAATGTGATTAGCTCCCATGCTTATTAGCTCTCATTCTAAACCTGCCCCCAGCCACTAAGGTATTGCAGCCGACTGTAGTGTATTGTGTCCTTGTTTCTGAGGTACTGCTAAGTACTGTCATATTGGTTATCCTATTTCCTTTTCTCCTCTTTGTTCTCTACCGTGGCTTCCTCTGGTAGATGAGGTGGACTTTTTCTCATTCTCAAGCTCTGTCTCTGTACACAGAGAAATGCATTGGGAGAAAAGTTGACAGTTGCTGAAAATTGCTAAGAATGTTTCTACTCAACATTTTTTTCACCTTTGCTGCATATAATGGGACTCGGATTTTTAATAAAATAATACAAGAGTTGAATTAAATCACTGATATTGCCTGCTTTAAAGAGGTAAAAAAAGTCACCTCAGGAAATCAGCTGTGCAGCACAGTGGGAGGGTAGACCTAGTCTCCATGTGTGTAGGAGATGTGAGTTCTGATTCTTCTCACACTTACTGCAGGACAGGGAGGAAAAGCTCCGCTGAATTCAGTGAAGTTGCACCAGTTTAAAAATAACATGAAGTGAGAAAAGAATCAAGCCCCAGGGTGTTTCAAAGCTATGTGCTGAATCACTGAATCATAGAAAACAGGGCAGGAAGAACCTTGAGAGGTCATCTAGTCTATCCTGCCTTCCCCAAGGCAGGATCAGCTGTATCTGTGTCATTCTGACAGATGTTTGACTAATTTGTTTTCGAAAATATCCAGTAACAGCAATTCCACCACCTCCCCTGGGCAGCCTGTTCCAGAGCTTTGCTATCCTTACTGTTAGACATCAGGAAAGACTTTCCAAGCTTGCCTGCTTCTGCTGCAGTTCGAGTCCATAGTAACTTCTCCTGTTTACTGCAGACATGGAGAACAGTCGGGTTTGCAAAAGCCATTTTAAATATATCAACACTTCAGTCCTCTGTAGATTATAAAGTAACTTTTTTTTTTTCAGTCTTGTTAAAGTATTTTGGCTTTTTGAATTCTGTAGGACAGAGGTGGAGGACAGAGGGTTTGTTTGGGATTTAGATAGACTGAGAACTGAAGTTACAAATGAAGAGGCAAATTCCCACCCAGCAGTGTGATGCATGACTTTCTTTGGAGAAAAGAGTGGATGCTTTTTCAGTAGAAGAAATAGTTTAACAGTATAGTCACTGTTTTCAAGGGTGTTTATATCAGGAAAGAATTTGACCTTAGGGCTTTTAGCAAACAACCTGAATAGGGTAAAATGATCTGTAGAATTATATTCAACACTGCTCTAAATCACTCTGTGATGGCTGTCCTCTAGATCAAGGCCATTATTTCGTATTAGTATTAGTAAGTGACAGTGATTCTCCATCAAGAGTGTAAAGATGTATGAGGGTCAACTCACGTTGTAACATAGCTTCTCTGAAATAGGTTCAGATCTGACACTGTTTTGCTTATTGCAAGAATAATTCCTGGGAATAAGAATATTTGATAGTACATTGTGATGGTTCTTCTCAAATACAGGAGAAAAATATTATTTCAGACAAATATGCAAAAAGAAGGTTTTTAAGATGTAGGTATGGGCTTTATTTCTTTTATCAAATTATCCTGATTTATCGTCATGCTTCATGTTAGGGATTATTACCCTGCCATCAAAAAAGTGTATGGCGTAAAGCTTGCCTAGTAAAACTGGTAGCAGTCTGTAGTGACTACCTTTGCATTACCAGTAACTTCAGGTATATTTAGATCTATCTTCAGACTTTTCAGCATGGTTTGAGAAAATGGGTAGTCTAGTGTATACTACTAAGATAAAACCTTGTTGGAAATGGGTCAGAGTAACAACTGTGTTGTGGAGCAGATTGGCCCTGATTCTCAAGCTAAAATATACCAGCTTAGCTTCATTCCTTTATCTAATCCTCCTTCCTACTAATTATTGCAATGAAAATATCATCTAGAAAATTTAGTGGTTTAAACTTGTCACTTAAGTTTCCTCTCTGCTTAATGTAAAATGATGTCATTTTTTTGAAAAGGAATAGTAAACCTTTTAAATGTCAAATGGATTGTACTGCCAAGACACATCATTGCAGGCTGTACAGATCGCTTTGTTGTGTCCTATCTAATGTAAGCTAGCATTCAAAGGACAATATTAATGACTAGGTTTTCTTCATTTTTATTGAAAAACTATATCAAGAGCATATTTTTTACAAACTGCACATCATTATAATGAAAACAAGCTTATAACTTGGAAGAGATTTTGTAATTCTCTGCTGTTATGTCCATTTTGTCCATTTTTTGTTTTTCTTCTTGTTGACCCTAGTATACAAATCTGTATTAAAAAAAATTGATTGACTTTTAGAGTAGGGGATTGCAATGTCATGATTTCATGCTCAGTTGTTGGCTAACAAGGCTCTGTAGTTTTTATTTAGGGAGGCCCAGTTGCAAAAAAAATAATGAAGAATTGTGTTAGTCCCAGCTGCCAAGGTTACAGAGCAAGCAGCTTAGAGGGCTCCAGGGTTCCAGGCAAGAGAGGGATTGTATCTGCCCAGCAGGTAAGGGATAGAGTTTAGAAAGAAGCTGTTGTGTGCAAGATGCT
The DNA here is from genome assembly GCF_000700745.2 of Antrostomus carolinensis. Classification (NCBI taxonomy): domain Eukaryota; kingdom Metazoa; phylum Chordata; class Aves; order Caprimulgiformes; family Caprimulgidae; genus Antrostomus; species Antrostomus carolinensis. The sequence continues at coordinate 18,930 of NW_010300038.1, read as the reverse complement.
GACTGACCCCAGCAATTCATAAATCCAAAAAATTACAACATTCTCTGCTTATCAGTAAATGGAGTAGACATTTAGCTGTGTAATTAACCCTTTGAATATTGTGGCCATGGCGTAGCCAGGTCGTTTTGAAAGATGCTTGCCCTTTTCTGAATGCTTCCCTCATAGCATCTTGGGATATACTGTGTACTCAAGGTACTCGCATACCACTGGCAGTTTGTTATATTCTAAGGATTGCTTTTTCCTTGTTCTTACATTTCATGCTTAATTGTTTACAATATATCTTTCCATGTGTCACTTAAAACATTATACTATATTCTCTGAGCTGGTTTAGCTGCTTTGGGTGGAGATCATGAAATATATGAAAGGAAAGTAGCCCAGATGCCCAGTCCTTACATGGCTCAGTTTCAGGCAGATCTCTGATTTTAACTGATGGAAACCTGCCCCAAAAATTCAGCTGTCAAAGTTTCCCAGCAACTCTGAATTTTTATTTTATCTACTCATAGGTTTTACATGAGGCATCAAGTTATAATGGCCTCTGTGAACTACCACAAAAATCATTGCAGATTTAAAAAACAGTAGAAAAAAGGGAGATGGCTACTACAGTGATGCCAAGCCAAGATGGAATAAGCAGACCCATATAAAATGGTTCAATTTTTTTCCTTTTTTTTTTTTTTTTAATGGAGCTGTTTTCTGACTTTGCCTTCTTTTTTTAAAAAAAAAAAACTCTGTAAAACAACAACCTTATCAAGATACACCACTTACTATCATCAGGCAAACTTGTATATAGCGAATGCATTTTTCCCTGACCCGAGTTCATCCCTAAAAAGAATTCCATAGAATTCTTCAAAAGCTGCTCATGAGGTTTCTTTCTGCACAATCCTTCAGTCTAAGCAACAGGTAAACTGTTAACTATGAAACCAGCAGGTTGGAATATAGGAAAGCATGGATTTTCTCCTTCAGTCTGTCATTTCAGTGGGGAAGGAAATCTGCAGGCCCCTGGGCTCTGTATTCAAAGGTACTTTTGAGTGAAAAAGCTCCTCTTGGTGTTTGCTTTGCCCCGGCTCCCCAGGAGGAATTACTATCCTCTGCTTCTGCATTCCTTGTGCATCTCCTGTGTGAATCTGTGTATTATTAATTATGGCAAACCAAGAATATCCATTAACTTAAGCCAATATTCATACACATACACGGTCTTCTTTTGTAGACTTTGTGAGGTTTGGTAATCTTGGCTAAATTTAGTGGCCAGTATAACCAGTATTCTCTCTTTCAGATTTAGGATTAATATCTGCTACCACTCACTCTGCCTTTACCTTCCAGATGTCATTTGGTGTTACCCAGGTGCTAATTTCCTATAATTCCACTCTATCGAGATGCTGCTCTGTAGTGCTATCTGGGTCCAGTTTTGATACCTGAAAAAGTACATTTAGTGCAGCACACTTCTCCCACCTCCCCAGGGTATCTGATCTGTCAGGTGTACTTACTTGCTTGTATTTCATTATCACCTCCTATTCCAATTTGCATCTATAAGTCATGTGTGAAACATTTGCAAATCTGCAGGTCTTTTTCTTCTGCAATATCCTATGCTGTATTTACTATCCTTTAACATAAACTAAGCTACCCTTTTATTTCACTGCTTAATATCACAGTTACAGGAGATTTCCAGGGTGTGATTTTTTTTTTCTTTTGAAGGCCTGCAATACTGTGCAAATATTTTTAAGACCATTCTTAGATATCTGGGAAAAAAGGCTGTATTTTATTACAGTAAATGCTTGCCATATTCTTCTTTTGAAAGTACAGCTACTTTTAAAAAGTATACATGTGTAGCAGAAGTTCTTATGACCACAGACATTTCAATTTGTTTTATACTCACATCACTTAAAATCAGCTGAAATAATTTTTTAAAAAATACTTGATTGGAAAGATCTGCGTCATTACTGATATTTTTCAGGTCAAGTTTAAACCTCTATGCAAATTTTTTTAAGCAGTAGAATGTATTGCTTACTCTGTTGGATAAATAGCTAACTAGTTAGCTGAACAGAAACATCCAGCAGTATGTTATTTCTGATCCTGTGTTGCAGAGTATATTGTTTTCCTTTTATTAAATTGTTCCGTGGTGTTCTACCCTTCAGATTGTGTGCTTGCATTTCATTATCGCTTGTTATTCAAATTGCATTTCATTTGAAATTTGCAAACCTGGCAGGTTTTTTCCTATCTTTGTTATAAATTATTACTTCATTTCCCATCTCATCTGTTAAGTGTGGCCTATTTTTAATGGTGTTTTCTCATGCGTAATGTTTTGCCAGCTCTGGATTCAGTCAACTTCAACTTCATTTCACCCCACAAAGCTTGCTGGATCTCCATGATTTTATTACTTTTGATTTACTTTCCTTATGCAGCTTCCACCCTGATTTGCCTTTTTCCTCCTGCTGCCATACAGCACTTCTGTTAAAAACTCCTCCTTCTGGTTCAACATAAATGAAAAGGAAGGAAGTAATATGAGATTTATGAAGTGAAAAGTACACTGGTTTGTTTAAGAGGGGGCAAAAGTGTAGTTGGTTCCTGTCAGCAAAGAAAGAAGCTTCTAGCACATAGTAAGTTTTTATTTTATCCACTCTAAAAAGGCTAGGAAATCTGTACAGCTTGTAGCAATCTGTACAGCTTGTAATCAAACTAGGTACAATGTACTCAGCTTCCTATTAAATAATAGTTATTATTATCTGCTTAGAGAATGTTTAGGAAACTATCAGCCTCTGCCATTAAGCTACACGGTAAATTGCTTTGATATTTGGATTGCTTGTTTTATTCCTCATTTGTCTGGTATGAGAGTGCAAGATGGTCCCATTTCCTTTTCTCAATCCTGTCTTCCATTCCCACCACGTGTGTTTATGGGATACTTAAAATTACTCACAGAGACATGGAGAGAACAGCTGAAACCAAGACTCTGCATAGAAGCTGCAAGAATTTCAAAAGGAGTCCCTGAGTGCTATTTCACTCTTCAACTACAGTTTCTTTATACAAGATAAAAACTGTCATGTATAAAACTATCCTCCATCCTTTTTACACCTTAGCTTTGCCAGTTTTGAAATCCAGCTGTGAAGTGTACATCTTGAATGCATGCCCGTGTACACATACTTCAAATATTCATTCTGAGTTTACTATGGTGCGTTTTTACAGCCCCACTGCAGGCCCCTATGGAAAGACCACCATAGCAGCTAGCTGCGAGGAGAGGGCTGGGGGCTGTGTGTGCCGATTTCGCTCTTGTTCGGCATTGCTCCTGCGGGCTTTAGCTGCCCTGAAGCCCCTGACAGAGCCTAAAGCTCTCCTCCTGTTACCCTTTCAGAGGAAAACCCATGGGGATAACAACAGGCAGATCCACTCTCTTCCACTAAGAGCAAAGTGCATTTTACATCTCCTGGGGCCAGCTTTGCTGAATCTGGTGTCATGAGTAGAGCACAGAGGCAGGCATCTTTACAGAGAAAGCCTTTACCAACCAGCTAAGAAGTGTATGGCAGAGAGAGTTGTCCTTCTGTTGAACTCAGAGGAGGAGTCAAATCCACCATGGAGGAGGAGTTCATGCCAAATGTCATCTGCCTGTATACCGAGGAGCTGTGCTCCATGGGATCATCTTTTGCTGAGCCTTGGAGGCAGATTGGGTGATAGGTAGAAGGTGAGGAGAATTAATGGGTTTGCAGCTATGTGGACCAACCAGCCATTCTTCATTTCCTACAAGGTAGAAAGCAGAAGGAGGACACTCTCGTCCCCAGAACAGCATGATCCTCAGCTGTGCCAGTTTCTATGTGGAAGCCTGGCGCAGGAAGTGAGAGCAGACTTGTATGTTCTGGTTATACATGCTCAGTCCTCTTTCATTTGGCTTACAATTTAGTTATTAGATGTTTTTCTGTTAAAAATATTTTTAGGGGAGAAGTATTCTTCATTATGTCTTTAAGTGGTGCAGGAACTCAAGACAAAGAAAGATTTAATAAATTGTCATTTTTAGGAGAGGATAAATCTTTAACCTACATACATAAAAAGGCACATGGTAGAAATATTTATTGTAGCAAATATCTAATTTAAAAATGACAAAGTAGATGGATAAGACCTGTCTATGTAGAACCAGATTTTAAGGATTAAGCATTTAAACACGTACCTCAGAACTGCCAATAAAAATGGCAGTCACATTGCCTGTCAGTCTCCTTATCTGTTTAAGGAAAATCCTTGTATATAGTGTTAAAGTCTGTGAACACTTTATTTAATATTCAGCAGACATTATATGTTGGCAGTAGAAACAACATATTATAGGCTTGTGGTTTGAATTATGGTTACAGTGCAACACTGATCTTACAGTCATTTGGCTATGGAGATAGCACTCTCAAATGAAAAACAACACCATTTTTGACAAATGTTATCTAGCACCTTTACATTGCTGTTAACTGAAAACATAAAATACTTGCTCAGGTGTCAGGTTCACTGAAAAATGTAGACTAACATTATGGATGGTATAACGAGAGGAAATAGATGGGAATTTAGGACTCTTTCTCAGTTTCTCAAGTATTTTTTCCTGTCAGGAAGCCCCTGGAATTAAATAGCAGGTTTTTCCTTCATCACTTAATCTCTACTACTGTAACTGTGAGGAGCCTGGGCATGATGAGATTTTAACATCATCTGTCATCTGGAGCTATCTTTAACTCAGAGATTCTTCCATATACAGGAACATTTGCCTCAACCATTCTTATCCTACTGCTCTTCTAAGTGAGGGTATTTGTTGAGGTGGGAGGAAAGGAGGTATAATGGGGGAAAATATGTATAAAAAGCTTCTTTCCCAGCTTTGCCATATAAGTAAATAATTTACTTAGACTTTGTACATTACTTCTAAGTTTTGATTCTGTCTTCAGCTTTCAATGCTTCATGTTATTGAGAGTGTGGCTAAGTGTGCAGGAACCTCTGCATGGTGGTAATCTTCGAGTATCCCTGGCCAGGGAGATGCTGTGGATGCAGTTTGAGTCTCCTACCTACACTGGAAAGTGTCAGCCAGTTAGATAAATGCTGAAAGGACTGCATTGCCTCTGTGATAACTAAGTGTAATAGTTGGACATCTAAGGAGATTTGTTATAAACTAGTGGGCACTGTCTAATTATTATTGACAGATTTTCTTTGCTGATGAACTTAGAGGCTGTCACAGATTATCAGAAAAGTTTTCATTGTTTGTATGGTGCTGCAAGATGAACATTTTAATCTACTATGGTAAATGCACATTCCTTTTGTGAAGTATTGTGTTTTACTGCAGAAATTTGTAGGACAATTTGTAGGACACATTGTTATTGAATCAAATCCCAGGATTAGCTATTTCCTAGCCATTATTATCAAGGATTTAATGAGCTGCAGCTCAAAAAGCATTGAAGTTAAGGATTAGCATCAAAATATTGAAATAAACATTAAATTTATTGCAAGAATACCTGTAGATAACTAGCCTACAACTTTAAAATAATGTTCTAGGCTTAAATAACTACATTTGTCAAAAAGTAACTGAGTGAGCACACTGGGTAGGTAGATTACCTGAGTACTTGCATGGTCTCAGGGTTAACTGCCTCCCTAACTAGAGTTTTCAAGGCTCCTATAAACATGAAAACATGAATACTGAGGCAGCCTGAATGTCCATTGAGATTAATATTTTGTCACTGACAGTTGTCATTGGCAAACAGTAGGGAGGAGAGCAGAAGATGACAAAAATATGTAACAGTGTGTTCTGAGTCTGCCTCCCAAGAAGTCTTTGGTGTAGAAACTACCAAAGTTTCAATCTGGAGTTTTCTAGCAGATCACATAACCACTCCCGCATTCTCTTCCAAACCAACTTGTTTCTAGTTCTTGTTTTCCTCTGACCCACTTAACACTCTGGGCTAAGTGTTTCCCCAGTACTTCCAATTCTGTAGGGAAGAAACACGTGTTTTTGAGAATAAAAACATTTGTGGATAATTTTTCCCCCTAAAAATACTTAGGATAGTAGCATAAAACAGAACAAAACTAACAGTACTGAGTGTTCATACCTATCTTAGGTATAGGGCACATCCCTGGAAACTTCTGAAATTTCACGTGAATTAGTGACACACTTTCACTGCTTTTCTGTAGGATCTGTATAATGATGGTTTTCTGATGCTTTTTGTTTGTTTTAAACAAGAGAAAAGAAGTACCACTGGGCACACTTTCTCCTACACCAAGAGAAAATTAGTACAGTTTATAAAACACACCAAAACTTTTCTCACCATGGTCCTGGCTGGTGATCCACCATTGAAAAACATAACAGAGGCAAAATGCACTCCAACCTGCCACTGATACTTGTATAATGAAGAAAATACTTTTATTTAAAAGATGGACAGCTGAGCGGCAGTTATTTGATCCATGCTGCTTGAAAGACAGTGGGGGAAAGGGTATTTTTGTGTTCACTCTTCAATGATTCATGTGCAGCTTCGTGGCTGCGGCTCCACAAAGAGACTTCGCGGCTTCAAGAAACTGGAACTGTAATAACAATACTGCAATGGGCCAGAGTTATGTTGCAAGCGTTTTTGGAGTTGTACTTCACATTCACGTCCAGCTTGATTGCTTCCAGACCTAAGACATTTAACTTGTTTTTTTTAAAAAAAAATAAAAATAATAAAATAACCAAAAAGCTTTATCTAGCTGAAAAGAACTTGAATGCTGAAGAGCATGTATTTATAAATGTGAACTTGCATTCGGTGAACTTAAATTAAATAGTTCCTTTGTTTTGGAGGTATTATTCCTATTGCTGTCATCAGTATTTGTTTTGTAACAGTGTAAAAGGGACAGTGAACTGTGCTAGGAAGTCCTCATCTCCAGGGGCTGAGATTAAGTGCCTTTGTGTAAAACTTGTGTGCAGAGATGCACACATGCACCAAGAGGAGTGGACAGAGCTTTCAGATGTTTTCAGCCTTCAGATAATCTGTTGAATTTATATGATTTCATCTACCGAAAATGTATGGGTGAAGATGGAAAGGTGCTTGTGTTTGTATACTTAAGAAAAAAAAGCTAATTATGTGTATGTGATGTGTAAATATGAAATATCTGATCATCTGGTATTTCAGTGCTCTCTTTGCATCACCTACCTTTTTTTATTGCCTTGCCATTTCTGGATTACAGTACCATCCCTATTCTTGTTAATAACACCTCTAGCTCTCATCCTGCCACTATTCTGACCAGGTGGCATGAACTCAAATGTATAAGAAAATAAAATAACTCCCAAATAATCTAAAGCAGCAACTGTTGAGGGTTCTTTAAGGATGGTGACTTGAGTTCTATACATACTCGTATTTCCTACGATGCAGTTGAAAACAAATGATGAGCCCATTTCAGAATGTGGAGATTCCACTTACCAGTTGCTAGTTCTTGAGAATGTGAAGTGTTTGACCTCAAATCTGAGGTATTTTTGCATACATAGAATTGCCATGTCTGGTCCCAGACTGAATTATTTAGAAGCCATGTCTCACACTGTCAGCCTGCAGGGCAGCTCTGTCACTGCAAGACTTGATGTTCCTTACTGGTTTCTCCCAGGCATACTGCAGTATTTCTTACCAAAGTAAAAGGGCAGAGAGGAAAACCAGTGGGAAGCAGAAGATGAAAATACAAAGGGAAACAAAAAGAGACAAGGGAAACATGAAGACTGTGGTTTTTTGTTATAGTTTAGTAATGTTTAAGGATTTTCCCCCAAAACTTCTACATACATGCAAATATTACCAACATCTTTAGAAAGGATATAAAATAAAAGGTTTGCCTTTTCTCCTTGTGTAACCAATACATGTAGAGTTTTTGCCAAATCCACATCTATTCATTTTTTTAAAAAAAATGTAAGGAACAATAAAGGACTTTTCAAATCTACTACAAAGATTAAGATTTGCTGTGAAAATATTCTACTACATGCCTAAATTATTGCATATATTGTAAATGGAAGGAAAGACTGTTTTACAGCTAGAGATTATTTTATTAATGTCTATATCTCTGTTTTGAAAGCCTGAATATATTTGTCCTAAAGATCTCAGTGGGCCTGACCTATATGTGAATAAGTATATAATTTAGTTTTATTTATTTTGAAATGAAACAAGTGCATAAATTCCAGGCTCACGTGGAGATTCCTAATCAGCAATTCTCTCTCTAATTTTAGAAAAGAAATAATGAGAGCTTTGTGCAAGAAAACGTGCCAAGTAATGAAATTATTATGAGCTAATTGCGAGCTAACTACTTTAAGCTAGCTACTGTTTGCTCTACTCCTTTAATACAGCTTAATAATTATATATGGAATTATGTTACCAGCATAACGTAATAGTTATAACCAGGACATTTTTAATCTAGAGTTATTGAAGAGTTCTCAATCTTCCAGCTCTGTAGCCTAAAATGGGAGCCTTGCACAGGGCTGTGCTCTGAATCATCACTTTGGTCGCTTGTTAAGTGGCGCTTGTAGTGGAGCATGTTGTTAATTACAGTGTTTCGGATGTAATTATCATGCTTATGGGATGACTCTTGGGGCCTGCTAGTCTACATGTATTGATTTTCTAGTTGGCTGACCTATCCAGTGGAAAAATTGCTATGCCCCAAAGAAATAAGGGAAATAGTCATCTGTCATGTGCCCCGTAACATTGCAAAGGGAATTGTGGAAGTTGGGAATCTGATCAGGTACGCAGACTTGGGGTTGTCTCCATGTGTCACTTCTCCTCAACTCCTGCTGTGCCCTACAAGCTGTAGGAGAATTATCTCTAACCTGAGAATAATGCAAGAAGAAGGAACTGATGGGAGAAAAATAGCTACTGTGCTATGGTTTTGCAACAGAAGATGTGAGAGAGAGGATTTCAAAGTGAAATATGTAACAGAATTTCTTATAATTCTGGTGAAAAACTTTTTTTCAGATATGTTTGTCTTACAACTCTTTGCCCCTTCCACTTTCTCTGGAACTGTTCTTTCCCAAAGAAGATCAGTCTTTATATTTATATTAAAAAAAACCCCCAAACCTGAAAACCTGTTATTACATGAAAATAAGGTAGCATTCGCAGGGTGGTTTTTTTGTTGTGTTGGTTTTTTGTTTTGTTTTGTTTTGTTTTTTTGTCAAGACAATGGCTTATAAGAGCAACTACAGGGATGAAAGCCATGGGAAACTTTCCACTTTTTCTTATTTCTGCCACCAACTGTCCTTAATTCTTTTAATTTATTCAGACATCTACAAAGATAATTCACTTAAGATTGAGAAAACATTTGTAAAGCAGGTGAAGTATTATTCAACAGGTCGACTAAGATAGGCAGCACCTGTGTGATCATTTCTGATCCTAAGTACATTCCTTAAGGTAGTGGGTGCATTGGTGTTCCTACTTGTGGGAGGGGAGCACTGGTACTTGGGCAGTACTGGTGGCTGCAGAGGTGAGGGCTGTACTCAGGTCAGCAGTGGTGAAGCTGAGGAGAGACTCTGGCACTGCTGGGAGTATTTGTCTCCATTTATTCTTCAGTTCAATCTTGCCCACTTTTGCTTGTCCAGTGTAAGGGGAAGCCTTTCCCAGGAAACCAGGAAGAAATAGTCCAGCATAAAAGCTCTCTGCTTAAAATAAAACAAAACTGGAGAAACCTAAAGACATAAAACCCCTTCACGCTGAGCTCTGGTGGCTCAGAAACCTCTCCACAGCACAGGTGTATTTGGGCCAGTGGTTAAGAAGACAGGGCTTCAGTGTGGGAAGAGGCAAAGTGGAGGAGGATGCCTGCAAGTGAATGGAGAATGTGTGAGTCCAGAAAGGTTGGGTAACAACTGGGTGAGGTCAGGATGGTAATCTGCTGTGAAAAATAGCTGCAAATGCATGTGTAAGTGAATGCCAGGCATGAAGGATTTTGTGACGAAGAGATTAAAGGGTTTACTGGGGAAGTGGGTGTTGGTATTTATGTTAAGGAGAAAGGGAGGTTTGTAAGTAACTTCTGCTTAAGGTGATTTTTATTTTTTTTTTTTTGACAACTTCACAATCTTTGCCAGGGTCAGTAATTCTTAAAGTGGTCCCCATGCCATGGTGGATGCTCCACAGAAGCAGATTAAACAGTAAAACGTCTAAATTTTTCAAACAAAGTCTGAAGGTCAGAGTCCTGTTGGCTCAGATATTTGGGAGACTTTAGTCTAAATCATACCATTTGGATTGTTTCAGCAGCTCATACTCACAACTATACAGTTTGTAATCAAGATGCTTTCTCAGTGTTTTATTCTTTGCACCTACATTTCATATTTTCTATTGCTGAAAATGATTACCAGTAATTGTAAAATTGTGGAAACTATTTTGAAACAGCATAAAATTGTAATAGTGTCATCAACTTTTTAGCTTCACAGACAGATGTGGTTTGATAAAACTTTGTTGTACCTCTACCAGCTTTCAGCTTGCACAAGACTGCCAGACATAGGAAACATCGTTTACTGTCTAGTCATCTCATTTGTTCCATATTTCAGCCAAAATAAATTCTGTGTTGCCCTACCCATTTCCTTCTTTCCTCAGCTCTGTATCTTTTTTTGTCAGGGAACATACTTTTGTTCATCTGGTTGAAGCACTCTAACAATGAGAATTACAAATATCCAGATTCTGTGGATTGTCTACAACGTGACAGATACTGCATTCGATATCCTGTAACTGTCCTCTGAAACAGGCAGGTTTGGAGGCGATTTGTGTCTACCCACAAAACAGAACTATGTATTTGCTACCTGTCTATCCTAATTTTAGGGTTATCTCAAGATGGTAAAGCTACTGATTTCATAAAAGTGAAGTTTCATGAGGAAATACTAATAAACATTTTATGGGAAACTATTGACATATGTATACAAGGACAGACATTTATGTATGTTAGTGTGTAGGATTCAGTAAATGTGAACATCTGGTTTCTCTTAATACTCTGTTCTGCTATTTAATTAGTAATAATTATTTTTTATCTCATTCATGTCTGACCTGAAGAATTCATGAAATGTAGTTCTCTCTCAGTCAACACATCTCCATTGTATATACATATTCAACACGTCTTTGTGAACTTAGTAAATCCATCTGTTTGAAAGGACAATGTGAAATTCTGTGTTAAACTGTGCTCTGTTACACATATGTCCATTCTCCTTTTATTTTCTTTGAACACAGAACACAGTAAAATGTATTGTACGGCGTACCAGTTTGATATCACTTTGATAGACATGATGTGACCTTATATACACACTCCAATGTACTCTAATCCATGGTCTCCCAGCTCCCACTCTGCAGGATTTCTGCGATGTTGATGGAACCCTGTGATTTCACAGAGCAGCTGCGGTGACCCCTCGCCCTGCTCACTGCTGCTGACAGCTGCTTACCATGTGTAGAGGAAACCTCACAGACTAAAATCTCCCTCATAAAGCAAAGATCTTTAGATAAACATGCAGGTCTGATCATGCTATGACTTTAAAAATAAATAGTTTAAACCCAGAACTTTTTGTGTGGTGCTAAAAGAGCGATAGCTAAATACTCAAGGCATTCTGCCTGGTAAAAATAATTGATATATGACACAACGTCTCCCTTTAAAAAAAGAAAGAAGAAAAGTTCAGTATAAGCAATGAAGGGCATCCTAAGCATAAATAATCTGCATAAGAAATTAGTTAATCTGTCTGTTAGGACAGGTTTGACTTGCTAAACAAGGCTCATCAAGTTCTTCTGGTTTATGTTTAAGAGTAGTGTCATAACTACCTGAAGTCAGAAAAACATAGCCATCCAATAATATAAAATGGGAAAGGCTAATTTAATATGAATTGTAACTTTTACCCACCTGGTATATTTACTTCTATCAGGATTTTTATTTAGTAAAAAATAAAATGGAATTGAAGCAAGAGTTTAAAACACAACTGAAGAAGAAAATGAACAAAGTTGAGTGTGGTTTATTTATTTTTTTGAATACTGAAACTTTAAATCATTATTAGGTAAAAACAAGTTGGCATTGTACTTCTGAAGGCATTTCATTCACATATAGTACCAAGAGTTATATCATTGCTAATGTTTTCCTGCTGGGCTACCATCATCTTTTGTCTTGCTGTCATAGTATTACATTGATGTACCTTTCCCATTTGGGTAGAGGTCATTATCCTGGTGCCCGGTTGCATTGCCTCTGCTGAGCAGGTTAACTGCTTGAGGTCTTTTATCTAGACAAATGTTTTACCAGCACTTTTGCTCCACGATGACACAAACTGTTCCTTAGAGGTCAAATCCAGACGAATTAGCAATGCTGTATAGCATGTTCCTTGTACGTTCACACACGCATTCAGATCCGTGGGAGTAAAGGTATCAGCTTTGTGAAATGAATAAAAATAGTGATTTAATTGTCCTTCTTTTTCAAGATTTGCTTCTCCCAAGTAAGTACTTTCTATTGTCCATTTAGTATTTTTAAGTCACTGTAAAACCGGGTTGTCAAAAGAATGCCATTTTACAATGAATTTTGACAACTGTATGGCAATCATAACAGCCAATTCACACCAATAAAATGTGTGCATAATTGGCACAATTCACAGTTCACGCATTTTTGATGTGTTAGCTAATTCTATCAATATCTTCCCTTATTTTAAGCTTTGAGACTATTAGCCAATCCCTGGGCATTTTCTGGTAGTTTCTTTCTATGCATGGGTGATAATCAAGAGGCCAAATAACAAGTGAGAAAATGTCCTAAAGCTTGCTCAGCTGGGCTAAAATTTGGTAACACTGAGTAATATGGTACTCCATAGGCAGGTAACATTAAAACAAGGTGTAAGAGCCTGTTAAAATGCATTTTTAGGGTATGAAAGCTTTCAAGAGATAAAGTAGAAGTTAATTTTAATGGTCATTTGAACAACTTCATTTTGAGTGTCATATAAATGGTATGTTTAACAGTAAAAAACAAAGAGGTGGGAAAAGAAAGAAAACTTTGGTGTTTGGAACTAACTTTATACTATCAGTTTAAGGCAAAAAGGTCTAATATATTTACCCACATTCAGGGTTTTAGTAGATTCTGTCAGCCTTGTCCCAAACACAAGAAGATATGTACAAGAGCTAATCCTCTGCATCTCTTCAGAGGAATTTGAAGGTATTCCTTGATTTGAGAAATAGTATTTGGTATGACTGCGCTGAACAAAAGTGATGAGCACTGTAATTTGTCATAAAAAAGGAGTTTCTCTTCATCTCCTATTCATACAAACCTCAATTTAGGAATGTAGCTGAACAAATATTTAGCTTTAGGGATGTGACTAAGACCTGCTGAAGCAAATGAAGTTTCTGGAGGTGCCAGTGTGGGGAATAGGAATTCTTCTCTCAATCTGGACTAAATTTCCTTTAAAATTTAAAACTTTTAAGCTTAGAATGACAGAGGCAGGATCAAGGTCACTTGTCTTCCCAAAGATCTAAAAGGTATCAATGCGTAGTAGGATTTCTGTATTTATTGCTTTAGCTGTATTTAATTTATGCTGAAAATACTAATACACAAATTTAATTCAATAATTCTTGTCTCTTCCTGTCTCCCACTGGGGAAACCACACTGACTTCAAACAAGCTCTGTGTAGGTACCGATCTCTTTGCATGGAGTCTGTTAAAGGTTCCGGGCTACAGTCTTCATATGGTGGTAAAAAAATGAAGTTCAGTTTTATCCATGTGTGTGCATAAAACCAGAAATATATTAAAAAAAAAAAAAAAAAAAATATATATATCTCAAGGTATGACTTGTTGCTTTATAACTTATAACAAAGTGCACCTCTGAGCTTTGGAGCCAACACTTACTGGTCGTGGGTAATGGCTGCAGTTGTGTCGAGAATACATCTGCTGCACAAAGAATCTAAGGGAACATGCTGTATGTATGAGCAATAGTTTCTTTTTTTTTTGTTGGTTAATGTGGTTGGCATTTTTGGCTTTTTTTTTTTTTTTTTTTTTTTTTTTTAAGTAGATCTTCTTTATAGTGCATACAAACAAACTTTTGGAAGACTTTTTGTGTGTGAAAGCATTGGGAGCCAGAGTGAAAGAAAATTGTTCTTTACTCTGCATTATGATTTAGGCCTAGCAAAGAAATTAGTTCTTTGGACTGTTTTCACTCTGCAGTGGAGGGAGATTTTTCAGGTGAATAGGAACTGATTAGGTTAGTGCTTAAATTAATGAATGATGTCTTTTCACTGTCTGCTGTCTCCACTGGGGATTAGACTCAGTCTGCCAGGAGGGTTATGGGGCTCATTGGAACTCCTGAGGCCATAAGGACGCAGCGAGGGTATAGACAACTGGCATTTTTATTTTTCAGTTAGGGCAATCAGTTGCATTAGCTTAATCATGTCCACGTAGCTTGGTTCTCGCAAGGAAATTTTCTGCTTTGGTACAAAAAAATGATCAAAGACTGTCACTAGAATTTGATTTTTGTTTGTTGTATGAGTTCATTTAGAGTATGCCAGTGGCTGCTGCAGCCAGTGAACCTAAATAAATGTCTGTTGGATATCTATTTAGCAGCAGGCTCCAATTTTTTCAGCACTGTCTCTGTGTAACCTTTTAATCTAGTTCTTGTCTTTGACTTATCATATTTTATATATTTAACCCCTTGATGCAGATATTTTGCATTAAGTGCTTTAGAAATCCTGATTTACTGCCTCAAGGGATTATCCAGAATTCCAGTATTCTTGCTTTATCTACATTCATTTATACAGCCCATTTATTTCTAATAAATACGATGGTCAGATCATATTTCTCTGCAAACTCTAAACCCCGAAAATAAATTTATGCAGTGACATAATGAAAATAATAAAATCTGTCTTGCATATTGCTCTTATTCTTGCTTTAAATATCAGCTTCCAAAGGCACAGTGGGTTTATATTCTCCAAGTAAACACTGCCTTTGAGGTTCACGCTGCAAAGCTCTAATTTTTAGTTCACTTCTAAGAGGATTTAATCAAACTACAGGATATGTGATTCAAAGCAAAAAATATAATTAAGAAAAATCTTTTTCTGTAGGCAGAGCACAGCTTGTTTTCATTAATTTTATGAAGAATGTTGTTTTTCTTGGCTGAAAACTTAAACTCATGGGACAAAGGAAGATTTATGGGGTGATCTGCAAAATCACACAGGTTTTGTGTTGCAGTGCTGTTTTTGCGGTGACCACTAGAGTCCCTGTAGCTGAAGGTTTATCAGTGTTTCTTTTTATAAATCTCTATTTTCAGAAAGGACTTTTACTCAGAGATTAGCTTTGAGCTAAATATATGCACACAAAGTCTCAGTGTATATTTAGTGTGGTAAGGATGTATATTTTAATGTAAACAGTTTATAATACTTTAAGAGCTCTTACATTACAAGGAAAAATTAAACTGAAGTAAAGATGGATATTTGGACCTCCCATTCATATACTGCATGCAGTTCGTTGTTGTTATGCTTTATTTATATGTATGGCAAACTCTCCACCAGTTGCTGAAAGCCACTAGAATAGGAGATCAGAGACATGATGTCTCTTGCCCTAATCTTTCAAGGTGTCAACACCACTTGTGAGGTGCTGCGATGTATAAAGTTTTCACTTTTGTGATCATTCGAGTGGAGGTATAGAGCCCAAGATGAGGCTGGGTTATTGGGTGGCTGTTTGACTTATTTCTTCCTTCTGAGTTTTGACCCCTTAGATCGGAAGTTTAAATTCAGCTTTGAATGTGACACACATATTTTTAAACCAAATAATACATTTATTTAGTTAACTGTATCAAATTAAATACCTTTTATATCTTTAAAAATCTCTCTTTAAGAAGATCAGTAGTTCACGAACAGCAATGAAACAAATACCTTAACAGAATGCTCTTTCATTCCCCATAATGTCAGCAAGAGTGTCTACTTGTTCAATATTGTAGTAAACAGAGAAGTTCATGGTTCAGTGCTTAAGCCTCTGAGCTGTCTCCCCAACTGTTCCTGGCTGCCAGTATTTTACTTACTCAACAGGAAACTAATTTAATTAGTACAAAGAACAGGCCAGTACAGATGCCTGTATGAAATTCTTTCAGGTTTTTAGAAGGCATATGCTAAAGTCCCTACACTAGATTGAAAAACAGAGATCATAAAATTTACACAATGGAATATCTGTTGCCCTGTATTATCAAAGGTTAGTGTCTCAAAATATGTTACTGTGGTCTTGCAACATCAAACCAGACAAAATATTTCAGTTGAAAGACACAGAAGCTGATAGTAAATTTGAGCTAGGCTTATGTTTCATTTTACGAATCTCTTAATCCTACTTGTGACTAACTAGGAAGATATACTATTAATTCTTAGCAACACTGTCTTCTCCTAAAGTCTGCTTCAACAACTTTATAAAGTGGCAAATTCAAACAGTAGTTAGGAAATACAAAAATTAAGGTTTCAAATTTAGTTTCCTCCACCCATGGTTTATGCATTCATCCACAGTCTTCACTTGCAGAATCATATACTGTCATTTCTTTGGGACCTCAGATTGCTTTTTTACAGGATAATGGATTGTGAACACAGATGGATAGTTAATGTTTCTTTTAACCTTTATCATTCGGTGTTTGATCCTATGCATTATGGCTACAGCATCCATAGCCTGCACAAGATACAGAATCATTAATTTCCATGGAGGCTTTTCATGATGTATTGTATCTTAGTTCCTTGCCAGCACTGGGAAGCCACCTACACAGTATCTCCATGAGCTAAGATGGTACGGAGGCATCCATTTTACACACTAGGAGCTGAGGCACAGGTATTAAAATTGCAATTGTTAAAACTAAATCAATTTTTGTTGCCTGATTTCTCAGAGCTCCTAGCACCTTTTAGAGCGTAATATGTTCAGATTGCATTTACCTCAGTTGGAGCAGTGAATGCTCAATGTATCAGCAGCCCAAGTCGGGAACCATCTTGGATTATACAGAAAATGAAAGTTGCCAAGTGAATTTCTGTTAGAAAAAAAATAAATAAAATAGGTTAATATTACTACTCTAGCATCACACAGGAGCTCTGATAAAATTTTTCTAGCATCATGTAGGTGCTATAACAGAAGTAGGACTCAAATGCAACTTCCTAGGCATTCAGCTACTGAAACTCTTTTTCTTGTCTCCTGCTCAACTCACTTGAGACCTTCCAACTTCCACAATAAAGGAGTCAAGGGTCTTATTTTCAATAAAACTCTTTGTCTTACAAAAGCAGCATATAGTTTTAACAGTGAATGTGGCAGGGACCTCATGTGGGGCAAGAAAATGATCATGTTAAAGGCTACTACAGATGTAGAAGGGATTAGATGCAGTATTGCACAAGCATTTTTAACTCCTTTCAAGAATTGTAATTTCCCAAATTTTCAGAAACTGAGGAGGTGAAAGAAAGACATTTCGGTGCGTGGAATCATGCTGATGCTTTATTTCACCTTCATCAAGATGTGTTGTCAGTGGGATTCATACCTTTCAACCCACAGTGTGAGGCCAGTAGGTAGCAGTAGGAGGTGATTATCCTCTGTGTCAGGCTGACACAAGAGAAAACACGGTGCACTGTGCAAACAAGCTTACCTGCTGTTTGTTGGACAGGAGATAATGTTGTGTGACCCAGGAATAATAGGTCCTCCTGCCGCTGCTGCAAAGACATATAGCTTCTATGCTGTTTGCTCTTTGCCCTCTGCATCTTTGTGTCTCCTTCTGCCCCTTTTCTTGACAGTTACGTCCCTATTCCCTAAGCTGGTGCTTCAGCCTGTTTCCCCGATCCTTGCCAAAAAGGAGTCAGCATGGGATTACACTCAATAGTGTCAGTCTTGATTACTGGGTGTTTGACTTGAAACATACTTTTAATATTGCTCTGGTGCTTAACCTCTCCTTATAACCCCACTCCCCTGCCCCCCCCCCCCCCAAAAAAAAAAATCCAAATCCAAAAATGGTATTTGCAAGGAAGGGAAGAGGAGTCCATCCCTTTCCTTATCAAAATTAAATGTTATTAAAGTTAGATCTTTCTCTTTCAACATGTTATCCTCCTGTCTGTTTTGTTTGCCTGTCTGTCCTGGTCAAAGATTGAGTGACTGAGAACATGGCAAACCCTGGCTTTCTTGTTTAACCACTTTTAATCACTTGACATTGTGTTTAGAGCTAGTTTGCACAAGATATGGGAAAAGCAAAGAGCCTCACTGGCCTGCTGGCTTAACTGCAGGGAACATTTTCCCCTCCCATCTGCTGCGTTCATTATTATTTAAAAGCAAATCAGGAGCCAGAATTGGATTAGCAGAGTGGGTGGCACCAGTGGAAAACAAGCTCTGTGTTGGCAGTCACCCTGCCAAGTTCATGTGAAATTGCCCATGTTAGCTGGCAGCTTCAGCTTAACTTGGTGTGATGACATATGGGCCTGGAGGGTAAGAATCTATTTCCCTGTTATAGCAGTTTCTGCTGCAAAACCTCATAGTTTGCAGCTGTGTGGTTGCCTGGCTTCAGCTGCAGACTGCCTTCCTGGTCTGCTCTGCCACGCTGGCTTCCTTGGCCGTCATCTCAGCTTTTTCCCAAGGTCCCCTCGGTGGCTCTACCTATGTGTCGATACTGCATTTGCTGCCAGCTACTCCATTCGTTCCAAGCCATAAGCGTGTTGAAGATCAAAAAGCAAAGTAGGGATACTCATAACCCCCTTGTCTGTGGGGCCCCCAGAATCAAAGGAGAGAAATCAAGCCCTTGCTTTGACTCTTAAGGTTCAGTAGTTTCTCAAAACAGCAGGATATGTATTTTATGTTTCGAAAATAAATAACATAGCTTGTATGTTATATGTCAATTCTAAACTCAATCACCTCGTAAATAAGTGTTTACAAATGAAAAATTAACTTCTTTGAATTAATAAAAATACTCTGTTTCAAATATTTCCAGGATATGATTTGTATTGTGTTTGCATGGCAAGGTTTTGGTAGCGGGGGGGCATACAGGTGACCTCTGTGAGAAGCTCCCAGAAGCTTCCCCCAT
>NW_010300037.1:2020-11508 GCF_000700745.2 Antrostomus carolinensis | reverse complement strand
CCGCCCCCCGCAGTTGTGAGGGGGGGAGTCGGGCCTGGGCGCAACCCCGCGGCTGGAAAACAGCTTCGGCTCAAAATAAATGGACTTTATGGTGTAAAAAACCCCTTCGGCTTCAAAAAAACACAGTTGACAGTGTAAAAAAAGCTTCAGCTTCAAAAAAATGTAGTTAATAGTGTAAAAAAGGGGTTCAGCTTCAAAAAACCCCCCAGTTTATGGTGTAAAAAAAAGCTTCGGCTTAAAAATACAGTTTATGGTGCAAAAAAAAAGCTTTGGCTTCAAAAAAATATAGTTTATAGTGTAAAAAGGGGGTTCAACTTTAAAAATACCCCAGTTTATAGTGTAAAAAAAGCTTCAGCTTCAAAAAAATGTAGTTAATAGTGTAAAAAAGGGGTTCAGCTTCAAAAAACCCCCCAGTTTATGGTGTAAAAAAAAGCTTCGGCTTAAAAATACAGTTTATGGTGCAAAAAAAAAGCTTTGGCTTCAAAAAAATATAGTTTATAGTGTAAAAAGGGGGTTCAACTTTAAAAATACCCCAGTTTATAGTGTAAAAAAAGCTTCAGCTTAAAAAAAATAGTTTATGGTGTAAAAAAAAAAAGCTTCAGCTTCAAAAGAAAAAGTTTATGTTGCAAAAAAAAGCTTCAGCTTAAAAAAAAATATATAGTTTATGGTGTAAAAAAAGCTTCAGCTTAAAAAAAATTAGTTTATAGTGTAAAAAAGGGGTTCAGCTTCAAAAAAACCCCCAGTTTATGGTGTAAAAAAAAGCTTCGGCTTAAAAAAAATAGTTTATGGGGTAAAAAAAGCTTCAGCTTCAAAAAAAAACCAGTTTATGGTGCAAAAAAAAAAAGCTTTGGCTTCAAAAAAAATATAGTTTATAGTATAAAAAAAGGGTTCAGCTTCAAAAAAACCCCAGTTTGTAGTGTAAAAAAAAGCTTCAGCTTCAAAAAAAAAGTTTATGTTGTAAAAAAAGCTTCAGCTTCAAAAAAAAAAAGGGTTTATGGTGTAAAAAAAAGGTTTCAGCTTAAAAACCCCCCAGTTTATAGTGTTAAAAAAAGCTTTGTTTTAAAAAAAAAATAGTTTATGGTGTAAAAAAAATCTTCAGCTTCAAAAAAATGTAGTTAATAGTGTAAAAAAAAGGGGTTCAGCTTCAAAAATAACCCAGCTTATGGTGTAAAAAAAAGGTGTCAGCTTAAAACCCCCCCAGTTTGTAGTGTTAAAAAAGCTTCGGCTTAAAAAAAATTTAGTTTATAGTGTAAAAAAGGGGTTCAGCTTCAAAAAAACCCCCAGTTTATGGTGTAAAAAAAAGCTTCAGCTTCAAAAAAAACCCAGTTTATGGTGTAAAAAAACCGATGGGGACACAGCTGCTACCACCACCAGACCCCCAAGGGCGGCTGTGCCCCCCACTCCCCTCAAAAACACCCCTGACAGCACCATGTCCGTGTCCCCACTTCTTTCCACAGCCAGCCAAACCCCATTTCTCCTGAAAATAAACCTTAACAGTGATTTGTTTTAAAAAATATGTCTTTAATTGGTGTGCTGAGGAGAGCGAGGGGAGGAAGGGGCTATCCGAGACCCGGCGAGGGGGGCTGTGGGGTGAGGAAGGGGGCGATGGCAGCCCCCTCACCTCAGTCTGTGGACTCCAGCACGGACTCGCTGAGGGCCAGGTCCCAGTAGTGCTCCGCGCCGTGCTTCTTAAAGTGCTCCCGTGCCATGTTCTCCGTGGGGCACTGCTTAAATTTCATCTCCCCGAAGCTGCGATCCTTCGCTGTGCCCTGGGGAGGAGAAAAGGGACGCTTTCCAACCCATCTCCGGTGGAAAGTCACGGGAAACATAGAATCCCAGACTGGTTTGGGTTGGAAAGGACCTTAAAGCTCATCCAGTTCCAACCCCCCTGCCAGCAGCAGGGACACCTTCCACTAGACCAGGTTGCTCAAAGCCTCATCCAACCTGGCCGAGAACACTTCCAGGGAGGAGCAGCCACAGCTTCTCTGGCCAACCTGGGACACTGTCTGACCACCCTCACAGTGAAGAACTTCTTCCTAATATCTCATCTAAACCTCCCCTCTTTCAGCTTAAACCCATTTCCCCTTGTTTTGTCATTAACTGCCCTTATGAAAAGTCCCTCCCCAGCTTCCTGGAGCCCCTTCAGGTACTGGGAGGCCACTAGAAGGTCTCCCTGGAGCCTTCTCTTCTCCAGGCTGAACAGCCCCAACTCTCTCAGCCTGTCCTCACAGCAGAGCTGCTCCAGCCCTCGCATCATCCTGGTGGACTCCTCTGGACTTGTTCTAACTGCTCCATGTCTTTCTTATGTTGGGGGCTCCAGAACTGGACGCAGTACTCCAGGTGGGGCCTTACGAGAGTGGAGTAGAGGGGCAGAATCCCCTCCCTCCACCTGCTGGACACGCTTCTCCTGATGCAGCCCAGGATATGGTTGTCCTTCTGGGCTGCAAGTGCACATTGTCTGCTCGTGTGCGCTTGGGACATGGCTTGGGAAACCCAGAAATAAACATTTTTTCAGGTTGATGCGTTATCAGCAGGAGCTCCGTGTTGGGGAGATGCTCCTAGTTCTGCTACAGCTCAAAAAACACTATAAAGAGTCAGAGCAGCAGGTCTGTGTCTGATCCAAAGCCTCAGAACATGGTTTCTGCTTCAGCTGCTGTCAGACGGGGCTCACCTCCCTCCAGTCGAAACCTCCCCAGATTAAACTACACCCAGGACTCACCTCCCAAACTAGAGAGCACTTGTTTGTTTTCTTAACGGACTCCTCGTCGGACTCATCATCATCTAAAAAAAACAGCCAATAAAGCCAATATTAGTCCCAAAGTCATCGAAGAGCAGGGAGCCCCAGTGCTGCTTCACCACGCCGCCGCACGCGCTTTCTCACTTACCCTCTCCCTTTGTGTTCGATGTCTGCTCGTCCCATTTTATTCGATGAAGCATAAGACGTTTGAATTTCTTCTGTGCTTTCGGGCCTGGGGAAGAATCAAGACTCAACATTCACAAAAAGTCCTTTAAACTTTCTGTTTTTTTAAGAGTTTCTAAAAAGCAGCAGAAGCCAAACGATGCCCACAAACTGCCCAGCACACCTGGACAAGCAACTAAAGGGCAGCCAGGCTGATCCAGTGCTAACACCCCCGGGGCAGCTGAGCCTTTGGCAGAGCACCGAGCTCTCAGCCACTTCAGGATTTCCTGCTGCCAAACAGCCTCTTCAACACCTTGTAAAATTACTTAGAACTGTGCAAATCTCAATGAACCATCCCAGACTGAGAGCTGAGGCTCTCCTTGCTCCAAGCATCCCGCTCAGAGAGCATCAAAGATTCACATCAAGTGCTTTTCCCTTCAACATCGAACGCGTTGGGTTTTCTAACTGGATTACGGCGCGCTCTGCGCTCATCCCTAACCCCATTAGAGCTGTAATTAAGGGAATTAACAACCTCCTTACTTCCTTGTCTTCCCATAACCCTCAGTCAACAATTTTCACAGTAATTTTTTTGCTCGAGGCAAGCTTTGGAACGTTACACGCTGTCACCAAAAGCCTGCCTCAGAATTCCTCACCTCCTTCTACCACGACCACGTTGACATCTTTGTGTAAAACCACCACGCCTGTTAAGTACAGCTGGCCAGCGTTCGCCTCGATTTTGAATTTTTTTGCTGGATTGCTCAAGTTTCTGACCCTAAGAATAGGATAAAAAAAACCAAAAACAAAACAAAAAACACCCAAATGTTTGTAGAAAACCAGAATTATTATCACCAGCTGTAAGAGCTCCCTATGCTGACTTCACAGAGTGCAGCATTTCCTCCTCCAGCTCCTCGGGGGCTTCACCCACACCTCAAAATGACACGTGTTTTGTTATCAGACTGCTCAGAGAAGCTGTGTCTGTCCCTTCCCATTCTCATTTCATTTAAATCTTGAAAGTTTCCTCATTTCTGGATATCAATGTACAAAGTTAACTCCGAGAGTCAGGAAACTCATCAGAAACTTCAATCCCAGCTGAAACACACCAACCCTGACATGGGATTGTAGTGCTCAGCCCAGCCCAGCACTCACAGAATCACAGAACGTTGGGGATTGGAAGGGACCTCAAAAGATCATCCAGTCCAACCCCCCTGCCAGAGCAGGAACCTCAATGAGATCACACAGGAAGGCGTCCAGGCGGGTCTTGAATGTCTCCAGAGAAGGAGACTCCACACCCTCCCTGGGCAGCCTGTCCCAGGGCTCTGGCACCCTCACTGGAAAGAAGTTTCTTCTCCAGTTGAAGCAGAACCTCCTGTGTTCCAGCTCACACCCATTGCCCCTTGTCCTACCATTGGGCATCACTGAGAAGAGCCTGGCTCCATCCTCATGACATTTGCCCTTAACATATTTGTAAACATTAATGAGGTCTCCCCTCAGTCTCCTCACCTGTACACAGCTATGTGAACTCCCTGGGAAACGTCTTCTTTCAGCTTTTTAACCTTCTTGGCTTTTCGCTGTTCTGCTGTGAGTTTTCTCGCAGCGTTTGCTTCTTCATGAGCTCTGGGTGCAAAGAAAGATGCAACAATAAGCGAAACACAGCCTATGGTGTAACTGTTACGGCACCGAAATGGATCCTTCTCTCCCTAAGCACAGAATAAGTTCCACAGATCCCAAAGCAGCTGCAACTCCTGCCCAGATTTCTGCCTGTACCTCCCTGAATTAAAAGCACACTGTTTTTTTTAAGTCAGTCGCCAGTCCAATTCATCCTCAATCTCTTCCCTGAAAACATTCATCATTAACAACTGCGAGGACGATCATTATCATGGCAACAAACTCATTTAATACAAGGCACGAGGCCTCTCTCCAGTGGTGAGAGCTGATCACCAAGACCCAGCTCCTGCCGGGCCTTGAGGGGGGTCACTCAAGGCAGCTAAAATAGGCTACAAGAGCAACACACAGAAAATCACACTGCTCCTGCTTTGCTGCATCACTTCAGGATTTCATTCTCTACAAACAAATGCAGCAGCAGCACTAAATCTGTCTAAAAATGACCAAAAAAAATAAAAGGTGTAAAAAAAAAGGTGCCACCTACTTCTGTCTCTTCGCCATCTGCGCTCGAACGTGAGCTTCGACTTTTGTTGGGTCTTGAACAGCTTCTGTCCCCAGTACTCGCATCAAATTTGAAATTCTTACTGCAAAGGAAATGGGAGAGGAGCTGTGAGAGGCTCCTGGCAGACAGCACTTCACCAGAACGGTAAAGCACAGGAACACCCGGCATGCTCGCAGCCCCAAAGCGACTCCACAGGTGGG
This sequence comes from Antrostomus carolinensis, assembly GCF_000700745.2. Classification (NCBI taxonomy): domain Eukaryota; kingdom Metazoa; phylum Chordata; class Aves; order Caprimulgiformes; family Caprimulgidae; genus Antrostomus; species Antrostomus carolinensis. The sequence continues at coordinate 6,245 of NW_010300037.1, read as the reverse complement.
TATCACATCACACTGATCCCACAGAGCCTGTGCTGCCTGCAGCATTCCCAACCATGGGAATGGCCTGGGCTACTGGTTTGACACCCAGGGCCTGTGTTAGACCAGAGCTCTGCCCACTGTAGCCAGAATTTACCTTTGGGCTCTGGCGGCGGCATCAGGCCCAGCCTGACTTTCTCTTGTAGCTCCTTCTGGGCTTCTCTTCGAGTCTGTCGTCGTAATTTCTTCTGCTCTTTCTTAGTTAAATAAACACCCAGGGTCACTGGTGTGTCACTGTCCACTGGGAAGAGAAACGAGACAAGAGAATGAGTTTAAGCTGAAAGAGGGGTGGTTTAGATGAGATATTAGGAAGAAGTTCTTCACTGTGAGGGTGGTCAGACAGTGTCCCAGGTTGGCCAGAGAAGCTGTGGCTGCTCCTCCCTGGAAGTGTTCTCGGCCAGGCTGGGTGAGGCTTTGAGCAACCTGGTCTAGTGGAAGGTGTCCCTGCTGCTGGCAGGGGGGTTGGGACTGGAGGAGCTTTAAGGTCCCTTCCAACCCAAACCATTCCATGATTCTATGATTCTATGAAACATAAATCTGGTTTTGAAAAAGCAAGAGAAAACACCACCTGCAGCCGTTAGACCCCCCACTTCATCGACAAACCTGACCTCTGCCATGCTGCAGGCACCAAATACAGAACCAAGAAAATGGGTTTTTGGCTATTTTCTGATTTTACTGAAAAGTAAGATGCTCTGGGGTTATTTTACATCCCTTTCTCAGGGCAAAGAAAGTGAAAAAACCAACGTGTCGGAGATGAGAAGCTCGTGTCTGCACCGCTAGCGAGGCCATCGACAGGTAAGGAAGCTACTTGTAACTGCTACAGGTTTTATATATTTAAAAAAAACCCCCAAAAACAAAAAAAACAGGGCAGAGACTCTCCCTTCCAATTTCAGCCACCTCTGCAGAGCTTTTAAGACTTTTTTTTTCCTCAATATTTCTTCTCCTCACAGGGACAAGAGATGCCAGGCTGTAGCGCTACAAACAAGGTTCACCCCATCAAGCGCCAGCTGCTCGGAGTATTTTGTGTCGAGTTTAACAGCAAAGTCAACCAAAACTGAGGCAATACCTGGTGGGTTGAGCTGTGCCGGGTGCTCCACGAGGTTTGTGATCCCAAAATACTCATCTCTCTTGGAAGAAGTTCCACCTTTTCTAGAAAGGAGAGAGTTGGGTGTCATTGGAAACCTCCCAGCCTGAATTCCTGTGTTCAAGCCATGGAAAATAAAACCCCAACACTTCCCTTGGGCCAGCGGTGGTGGGTACGTAACACACACAAATCCCAACCCAAAGCAAAGATCAGAGCTTGATGTGCTGAAGGAGGCACGCAGCGACGCAGAATTCATGTGTAGGTGTCTCCTCCAGCAGAATATCCACCTACACTTCATGGTTAGGAAGCAGGCTTCCCACAACTCTAGTGTGAACGAGACTTGGATAAAAACCAAAACACACCACTAACTTTGGGACAAAAAACCCCAAAATCCCTCTAACTCGCAGGCAGTCACCTTCTTGGTCGCTGGAGGAACGCTGCCTCAAACAAGGGAGAAGGGCAGCTGCCTCCCAGTAGCCCCAAGATTTGGGAGCAAACCTAATGCCCACCTGGATCTCAGAGGCAAGGGAGGTGGAACTCCACAGCTCCAGCAGATACACTTGGCTCCATTTACCCAAACACTCAACCACGTCACCCCTGAAAAGCTCCAAAAGCTTCAAAACAAGTCAACCACTTACAAGTCAAGGCCATTGGGGATGATGTAGGAGTCCCACCACTCAATCTCTGGGATCTCTCCCTCTTTCAGCTCCTTCTTTGGGGTAATGAGAGCCAACTTGGTGGAAGTGTGTATCCCTGTCTTCCTGGCAGCCTGTGAGATCTCTGCCTGCAGCTTTTCTAGTTGAGCCTGAGAATGAGGAGAGGGAAAATGGCACATAAAGGTCATTTCAAAATAGCACAACCTTCAGGAAAAGGACAGTGTGCATCCACCTGCTGATTTACTTATGGTTTTTGGTTGGGTTTTTTTAAAATCATCTGAGGCAGACTGCAGAAGAAATCACACAGCACATGATGGTGGAGTGTTTTCACAGAAGCTCACAAACCTGCCAAAAATCTGGTCTTATTACTGAGCCTTCTAGGAGCAGGGAATGATCCCAAAGGAATGTCTCCCTGGGCATCATCTCCCTGGATTATTCCATCTCATGAAGCTCTTCTTTCCCCTTCTCCCAAAAAACATGGGCATTTTACTAAGATTCCTTTAAATATCTACCTCTAGGACGATGATTTCTGCAGAAGAAATTCTTTTGCAGTCTTTTTTTGGCCAGGAAATGATCTACTCTCTTTTCTTTGGCCAGAAAATGATCTACTCTCTTTTCTTTGGCCAGAAAATGATCTACTCTCTTTTCTTTGGCCAGAAAATGATCTACTCTCTTTGGAAATTTTCAATCTTTTGTCAAAAAAGAAAAAAGACAAAAAGATTTTGCCTTTCATCACGTGAAGCTAGCTGTCAGAAAACCCTTTCCACACCCACGTTCTCATTTGGATTCCTGCCTTTCCAACAAAAAAAAAAAAAGACGTTGACAGAAAAGCTTCAGGTGACTTGACTGCAAAACTTCTTCCTCAAAGCCAACACAGCTCCCTTCACATCCCAGGAGAGGAGAATCAACTCCCATCCCGAACCAAACCCTCACGTCCGTGCTGTCAGGTAGCATGGCAAGACCTCAAATACCTTCGTTCGCAACCTCTGGGCAATTTTCTCAAATTTGCCTTTTTCATGGAACTTAAAGGTGCGTTTCTGACGCTGGGCTGGGGTTATGGAGACCCGGGGGTCAAAGTAAGTGTTCGACTCCATATCTTCCGAGGGCTTTTCTTTAAGCTGTTGTTTGAACTGCTCTCTCTTCACAGCTCTGATGTTTGCTTTTAGGGTTGGCATGCGGTGAGTCAACTCAATCTCTTTACCAGTCGCATCAACAGTTCGGCCTTGCTCATCCAAGATCAGTGGCGTTGGCTTTGTCTGATCCTTCAGCTCCACTTTCCTGGTGGCAAGACAAGATAATGTTGCATTAAAATGCAGGGATGGCATTAATTCAAAGGAAGTGTCAGTTATTTCCATGGTAAGCACCAAACCAGTGCACCAAACCAGCCCACAACTTGGGAGAGGCCTCCTCATAAGGTTCAATCTCATCTGTGCCACCAGAAAGGACTCAAATCCCTTGAGCAGAAGGTGGGAGAGTCTGACCTAAGGAAGGATTAATCTCCATTTCACCTCCTAAATAAATAATTTGTTCCTTCAGCAGCCATTAAGGCCACCACTTGGGAACCAAGAGCGCTGGAGAAACCATGGATGGACCCTCCGTGGGCATTGCGGCGTTGTGAAGGGGACGCAAGCAAACAAAGGACACTCAAAAGCAACTTGCTATTTGCTTGCTCAGTTTCTAATGTGAATTAAAATAAAGAAAACACTAAACCACTAAACATTAAGGCCACCACTTGGGAACCAAGAGCACTGGAGAAACCATGGATGGCCCTCTGTGGGTATTGCGGCGTTACGCCCGTCAGGTGCCCAACAGCGGGTACTCACGGCGGCGCGATCCCCATGGCGTGCAGGTTGGCCAGCCCCACCATGTTGGCGTTGCCGATGAGCCCTGGTTTCAAGGCCAGTTGTGCCTGGATTCGGGCCTGCAGCTCTGCAGCTTTCCTGGCCTTCTCAATGGCATCGTTCATGAAGGTGGCTGCCTGGGAAGGCTGGATCGTGTTGCCGATGGGGAGACGTTCCGATTGGGATGAAGAAGAAATTTTTGGCTGTTGATAGAGAAAGAAGTTTTGTTATGTGACTGTTCCCCTCTACTCTGCTCTTGTAAGGCCCCACCTGGAATACTGTGTCCAATTCTGGAGCCCCCAACATAAGAAAGACATGGACCAGTTAGAACGAGTCCAGAGGAGGCCACCAGGATGATGCGAGGGCTGGAGCAGCTCTGCTGTGAGGACAGGCTAAGAGAGTTGGGGCTGTTCAGCCTGGAGAAGAGAAGGCTCCAGGGAGACCTTCTAGTGGCCTCCCAGTACCTGAAGGGGCTCCAGGAAGGTGGGGAGGGACTTTTCATAAGGGCAGTTAATGACAAAACAAGGGGAAATGGGTTTAAGCTGAAAGAGGGGAGGTTTAGATGAGATATTAGGAAGAAGTTCTTCACTGTGAGGGTGGTGAGACAG
>NW_010300037.1:0-1973 GCF_000700745.2 Antrostomus carolinensis | reverse complement strand
GGCTTTGAGCAACCTGGTCTAGTGGAAGGTGTCCCTGCTGCTGGCAGGGGGGTTGGGACTGGGTGATCTTTAAGGTCCCTTCCAATCCAAACCATGCCATGATTCTATGATCTTAAGTCAACATGTCACAGCTGAAATGGAAACCACAGGATTTGCCTGTTGCTTCTGGTAGGTACCTGTGGTGTTGGAGGACTGATGAAACTCAGCTGCTTTTTCCTCTCTTCAATCTGCCGGGTGGCTGCCTCCATCATCTGTTTGATCTACGGAAAGAAAACTGGACAGTGAATTTTTCTTCCCTCTATCAGAAGGAGAGGAGGGGTCCTCAGCACCCTTTTCCAGCTGCAAACACATGCAAGCCAACTTAGTAAGAACTGTTATCAACTGATACCAAACTGTTATCTGGAAACTGATTGTTCCAATCAACAACCTCCAGCTGCAGAGGAACCCCACAGCGCAGGCATTCTCTAGCAAGACCATTCCCATTTACTCCAGCTCCACCAAGACCATTCCCATTTACTCCAGCTCATGCAAAGAGAACATCCAAGCTTTTCCCCACAGGAAGGCTTCACATAATTGTCACCCTAATGCAGTGAGCCTTGTGAAGGGGACACAAGCAAACAAAGGACACTCAAAAGCAACTTGCTATTTGCTTGCTCAGCTTCTAATGTGAATTAAAATAAAGAAAACACCAAACCACGTTGGGATTTGAGATCTCAGATGGGCAGCTCTTGTTCTGGGGGCAAAGCTGGTGTAACAGCCTAACTAGACTGACCTGTAGCTTAGTGAGCATCCCAGGGCTCTCCGATGGCGGGCCTGGAATAACCTCAGGCTCATCCTCAACCTCCTCGAACCGCGGTATGCGCCGCTTCTTGACACCTGAAGATTCCTTGGATACCTCAGAGTCATCGCCGAACACATCCTAAGGTAAAAGGAGAGAAGGAGAAAAGGGTGGTTAAAAACCAAATAATTCTTCTCACAGTCAGTGTTTTAAGAGGAGGAATCACCACACAGATCAGATCTGGCACTGTAGGGTCAGCTCTGCCTTGTGATTCAGTTTCCAGGGTGGCACTCGCAGGTTGATCTACTGATAATCCCACGTGAAGCCTGTGCCCTGGTCCCCCACCAGAGAAGCATCAATGATGATCCATGCAAGAGCATGAAAGACAGGAGACATCATAGGGACGTGCCTGTGTACAAGCCACCATCGTTCTCTCAGGTGGTCAAAGGGTTTTTTTGGCACTGAAGAGATTTACAGTCTCACTCAGCTACCTAGAGAGATGGAAAAAAAAACCTGCCCACAAGCTGTCCTGACTGAGCTAAAATAGTTTCCATGTCTTCCACCAATTTCAGAAGGTTTGGTGAAGGAAGCTGCGCTGTCCTACCCTGTCCTCCCCAAAAGGAGGATGCAGCCCCAGACCCGGGGTGGGTCAGGACACCTGCAGCATTCCCTCGTGCTCCAACCCAGCCAACTCCAGCTCAGATCCAAAGACACTGCGCTCAAAATGAGCCGCTCTGGAGAAACACAGCTCGGAGAGCAGGAGGAGCAAGGTCCAGGCTGATGGACTCGTGTGCAGCATGAAGGTCACCAACCAAAAGGCGACGTGAGCTTTACGCAGAGCTCTGTTCAAGCAACTCAAGCTTGTGAGGCTGCCAGCAGGGATTTCATCTCGTCAGTGCCTGGTTTGTGTAGGGTAAACTGGAGCTGTCCATGCGACTGTGTTACTGTCGTGCCTGTGTGTGTGTGACTCTGTGTGTGTGTGTGTGTCTCTCTCCCTCTCTGTGTGTGTCTCTCTCCCTCTCTCTGTGTGTGTGTCTCTCTCCCTCTCTGTGTGTGTGTGTCTCTCTCCCTCTCTGTGTGTGTGTCTCTCTCTCTCTCTCTGTGTGTGTCTCTCTCCCTCTCTGTCTCTCTCTCTCTCTGTGTGTGTCTCTCGCTCTCTCTCTCTGTGTGTCTCTCTCTCTCTGTGTGTGTGTCT
>NW_010300036.1:5910-17340 GCF_000700745.2 Antrostomus carolinensis | reverse complement strand
CCCGGCCCCCCCCCCCCGGCCAGCAGCAGGGCCCCCTTCCACTAGACCAGGTTGCTCAAAGCCTCATCCAGCCTGGCCCTAAACACTTCCAGGGAGAAGCAGCCACAGCTTCCTTGAGCAACCTGGGCCAGTGTCTCACCACTCTCACAGTAAAGAATTTCTTCCTAATATCTAATCTAAACCTACCCTCTTTCAGTTTAAAGCCATTTCGCCTTGTTCTATCACTACCTGCCTTTATAAAAAGTCTCTCCCCAGCTTTCTTGTAAGCCCCGTTCAGGTACTGAAAGGCTGCTATAAGATGTCCCCAGAGCCTTCTCTTTTCCAGGCTGAACAGCCTGAAGTCTTTCAGTCTGTCCTCATAGGAGAGGTGCTCCAGCCCTTGGATCATTTTTGTGGCCCTCCTCTGGACTTGTTCTAACCGGTCCCAGCCCTTCTTGTTTTGGGGGCTCCAGAACTGGACACAGTACTCCAGGTGGGGTCTTACAAGAGCAGAGTAGAGGGGGAGAATCAACTCACTTGACCTGCTGGCCACGCTTCTCTTGATGCAGCCCAGGATACGCGTGGCCTTCTGTGCTTCCAGTGCACATTGCCGGCTCATGTTGATCTTCTCGTCCACCACCACGCCCAAGTCCTTCTCTTCGGAGCTGGTCTCAATCCACTCATCTCCCAGCCTGTATTTATATTTGGGATTGCCCTGACCCAAGTGCAGGACCTTGCATTTAGCCTTTTTGAACTTCATGAGGTTAGCATGAGATGAGATGTGTTAGATGAGAAACTCAAATCACTAAAACAGATTAGAGATCTTAGTTGTCCTAAGACAACTGACTGAACTAGCAAGTAACTGTTAGCATGATGTTCGCTATTTGTAATTGGATCGCCATCTCACATATTTTAAGTGAAATTAAGTTCTATGTTGTATATTATTCATTCAGGTCTGGCAAGGAGACTTCTACAATCACTTTCTGTCCTTTAAATTTAGGAATCTTTTTTATGAAGGTCTGTACCACAAGTGTAGAACTGCAGCATATTCCCCCACTTCCTTAACCAAAATATCTTTGTTTAATTTCCTAGCTTCAAAAGCTGATACTGTAACTAGAATTCGTTAAGAACAAGTGCCTTCCTGATAGACTGTAAGTGTCTGAAGGAGTATTCAGGATTTTAGATTAATTAAGTACAGAAGATTATTTCATGAGCCTGTTACTGTGTACATTAGTCTCACATCACCTGTCGAGAAACAAATCACCTTAACGAACAAGTGCTTCTCTACTTTTTGCTGCAGTACTTCAAGATATTTAAGCTTATTCTAAACTCCCAAGAGACATAACTGGCCAACAAAAGTAGAGAAATTGGAAAATCTGTTTGTTACTTGCTTTGTGAACTTATAAATCTTTAGTTTAGAGGACTACCACTGGTTTTAGCAGGGTTTTCAGGACAGCAGTATTAGGCCTTTGATATGTGAAGAATATAAGGAGCAACAACTCCATGTAATGGTTGACTTCTGCAATGCCACTCTAATTTGTCTTCATGCAAGTAAGGTTAAAAAAGTGGTTAGCTTCCTCCATCATTTCCTGTTACAACAAAAACAATTTAGTATCGCTGTGCAGAAATTAGCCTGAAATTAATGACAAATATACAAAAACTAAATTTAGATATAAAAAATAATGTAAAACATAAGACTTGTACATAATCACTTCTCTCATGGTCAGTTTTTTCTCATGTAATCAAATGCTGCATATGCTAATACATAATAGTTTGGCTTTAGCAGGGGGTTTGGATCTCCTGAGGTCCCTTCCGACCCCTACGATTCTGTGATTCTGTGTGATTCTGTGATTACAGGGGCTAGAGACCTATAAACCTTTCAATTAATATGTAATACATACCAGGACAAGAACAAGTCCCATCTCCAAAGAACCATTTTTATAATTTTTCAGTCTCATTGATATTCCACAGCACAGAATCTGTGCAGAGCCTCCACTGAATCTGACCTAAATGAAGCAAAGTTTTAAACTTGACATTCTTACAGACAGCAGGAGCTCAAAAAAAGCTGTTTCAGTTTACTGGCTAAACTCTACATAGAAATTGAGTGTGTGCACAGATGCTTATATGTATGTGTACATGTATCTTAATATGTGTACACATACGTATAGATATGTAGAATAATTTTCTTCTACTTGAAAACTAATTAGTTGCCTCAGCATTTAGCAAAATCCAGAATTGTCTCCCATGTTGGCAAAAGTAATTTTATTTCTGAAACATAGAATCTTATTTTCAGAATAATGCCTTTAGATACCCTCAGGATTCTTTTTTTTTAATCCTCAAGTTAAAAGCAATGAAGAAAACTTAGTGACTTCATTTGCAGGTAAATTCTAGATCCACTGCAATCTTATTCATTACTTCTATTTTGAAAGCGGCCGGAGCCATTACTCTGGAATATGGGTTAGGTATGCTTTTTACAAACCACCTCAGAGGAATGACCGTGCTGATGAATAATAGTTTATGTCACAGGAATGAGTTATACTATTATGCAACTTCAGATTTTGATCTCTCATTCTTTTTTAACTGATTGCTATTGATGGCACCCCATCTCCCCAAGATGAAAGTACGTTACTAATTTGGAAGAACAAAAAAAAAATCCAACAAAACCCACAAACAAACAACAACAAAAAAACCCCCCAAAACCAAACCCTAAACTGAGAAGCCTTTATAGTTCCTTAAACAGTTTCATTAGTGAATCCATAGCCTTTTTCCCTGTATTTCTGTACTCTTGTTGGAATAAACTTTTATTGTTTGCATAATAAGTGGAATTTTTTTTCCACTTGTGTGAATCATGGAACATACAGGGAACAGTGTATTAGACATAGCAGCACTAGCTACATTTACACAGCTCTTTCTCCTAGAGGATTTTGTACAAACAGTACCTACTGAGATCATTTGACCTATAATTAAAAGACAGATATTCTGTTAGCAACACAGATGGAAATGGAAAACCTTCCTGTGACAGCAACATATGCTTCTTACATTGAAGAAGGTACTCCTTCACCATATTGCAGAAAAGAAGTCAAAACTACACAATGCAGGGTTTCAAAGCCCTGAAAACAGAAGTATTTTCTTAAGTTAGGTCCATTTATGAATTTCAGCCTGAAGACAGTATGTTTAAGTCAGTTTTAAAATATGGCAATAGGGACTTAAGAACAATTAGTTATCTAAATTAGCTTTTTGCTTTAGCACTGAAATCCTTTATTCTCCACTGCTCTGGAATCACCGCTCTTGAAAATTTGGCTCTATTCTCTTTATTATATTTGAATATAATTCTGAGTATTATTCAGAGTGTTCTGGCAGTTTCTCCTGCCTGGCTGTTATCTTTTCGAGTATGTTTTCTTCTACAGCTATTTTGTTTTCTATTAATTCACTCTGTCAATTCTCCCCTGTTTGAACATGGCATGACAATGTTTCAGTGCTCACATTTTCACTTTGAAGTAACTTTTGCTCTCACATGCATGCCTCTAACATACAAAAGAAGAAGAAAAGTGATCAGAATAAAAGATCATTGTTACTGCTGTGGTCCAAGCTGTTTGCTACACTGTATTAATGCAGTGCTGCTCCTGTGACTAACATGGCTTCTTTCAGGGCTATTTCAGCAATGTTTCCACAACATTTATAACCGTGATTCATATAAACTGATAAATGAGTTCTCAAAAGACATCATGTATAACACATGGTTCCTCAGAAAATGAAGATGTAGCATGACATACATACACAATACCAGCTACCTAACATTCAGTTATTACAGTTAACCCATTTTTTCCCTAAAATGAACTGAACCAAAATAAGTATTGTGCCTGTCAAATAGGCAGAGAGTCCCTGACAGTCACCAGAAACTTGGGCTGTCTCAACTAACTTCAGGCTCTCGGACCACTGCTTTGAACATTCCCCATGTACATCAAGAGTTGGGGCCTCAATTCCACCCACAAGAATGTCCTCATCTAATACTTCATGCAGGAAAAAAACAAATTATAAAACAAACTCATTTGGTAGGACTGGACTGAGGCGAAACAGGCAAACTGCAGTGGAAGGTGTGTGTAGATGTCCTGTGATGATAAGAATTCAAAGCAATGTTTCGGGTTTTGGAAATCACTGTTTCAATAGTTTTCTCTCAAGTGAGAGAAAGTGCATATAACACACAGAACAGACAATGTCTAGAATTCCCCACCCCTCATGGGAAAATTGTCTGAGAGAAGAAGCTAGGGACCAATGATAAGATTAATAGATATAAGACTTTACAGACCTTAATCCTCATAATTTCTCAGATTTTAATATTTCTCTAACACAGACATAGTATATTCAGTTGATTATATTCTTTATCCCTTACTATATAGTCAATGTGTTTAATTCCCCTGTTCATTTTTTTTAATCTTGCACACAGATTCAGTATTTGCTAGTTACAAAGGCTCTCTTTTGATGAAGTAGGAATCAAAGTAGATTAAGCACAAGAGGTATAATTTCAAAATGTACCCTCTTCTGTTCCCTGATATCCCATAAATATCCATGATAAGTTTTACCCATTTCTATTTGTTTTCAGACCACAGAATATATCTATGTTCATGGATAAAGTTTCAGTAATAGAATATCTGCAACAGAATATGTTCTGCTTATAAACACTTTATGAAATAACGACCTCTGCACTTGTGTTAGATAGAAAATTCTATTTCATAAATGACTTCCAATGTTTTGCTCCTTTTTTAACTGAAATTATGAAGGATGATGATAGCAAGCTAACAAGAATAATTACTTCTTTTCAGCCTTGTTTAAATGAAAGTTCTGCTGAACAAAACTGGCTTTAAATCACAGAAGCTGAACTACCAAACCAGCCTCATCACCAGAACTAACAGCACATCCTTTGGTTTCCTGGATGCCTGTCTCATTATTTAATCTACTCATTATAACTAATTTTTTGTATATGGAGAAGAGAAATTCAGCAGCTTAATCCAGTACTGCTCAATTAGCTGACAGATTAACCACATGAAAGACTTTACTGGAGGCAAAAATTTATGTTGCCATGCCTTTGTCTGCAACAATTGTGCTTTGTCTGCAACAATTCAACAGAACTAGCTCTATGTATCTATCCAGTTTTCACAGCAAATAAAAGATGGTAAAATGTCATACATCAATCAATATTAAAAAAGAAAAAAAAGATTAGCAAGTGTCTTACATCACTTTGAACAAAACATTACAAAATGCTATTAGGCTTAACAACTTTTTAGAATCAGATTGTCATTGTGAGGGGAAGACAAACATACTTTCAAGACAAGAACAGGATTATTTATGTCATACTCTCTTTTCAGTGCATTTCTATGCCTATCAAGAAGCTGTGCTATTTTATACCCATGCTGGAAGTGATTCATAATTAAGCAATGTACACACAGAAAACATCTCTCTATTTTGTTATGTAGAGATAAGCACATATGATTAAACACCACAGGGTAGGTTTAGATATGTAAATTCTTCTTGGAACCAAAATTATAAACTTACTTAAATATGTCATTATCTACATACTATTGGAACAAACAGCAATAAAGGGAAATGTGGTTACAAAACATGATCTTGTCACAATTTGGAGTGAGATTTAGAACATGCTAAAATAAATTTCACTATCTAATTTTAAAGACATTTTCAATAATTTTATACGTTTAAGAACTGTAGTATTGTACAACTGTAGTACTACTACAATTGTAGTTATTACAGCAATATTTTTAAATGTGACAGATGAGAAATACATATTTTAGGGATTCTACTAAAGCTGAAAATCAGAAAAAGGTATTTAGGAAGGTGATTTACCATGAAAATTGTAGTGGGTCACACATTACATTTCTATATTGAGTTCATAAATCACATTTATTGGAATCTTTCCTCTCCTCATCCCCAAAAATAAACTCCTCCAGAACATAGTATAATAAAAGGGCATTAGAAATTTGAAGATTTCCATGAAGAGTATATAGTATTCACTAGTATCTTTCTCTTTGCCAGCAACTTTCTTAACATTAAAACATATGTATTAATGCAAGCTTCTTTTTAAACAGAATGTGTAAAACTAAGGTGTTGTATAATTTCATTAAAATAATTTTTAATATTTAAACAATCACAACTGGCTCTATTTTTTCATTTTTCCCCTTGTTTTGATCTGAAGGTTGTCCTGCTTTCTGGATCCTATACTGAAACAGCTCAGGAAAAGAAACACTACAGTCAAAAGGAATTTTCATCAAGTAAGAACACTGGGTCTTCATCAAAAGTTCAAACATGCTAACTTCCCACAGCTTCCTACAGCTGCAAGTCCTCAAACCACAACTATTTCAAATATTTATAAATGGACAAGGGAAGTGCTATGGATGTCATCTACCTGGACTTCTGTAAGGCTTCTGACATGGTCCCCCACAACATCCTTCTCTCTGAATTTCAGAGTCACAGATTTGATGGATGGAGTGTTTGGTTGGATGGTCACATCCAGAGGATAGCGGTCAATAGCTCAATGTTTAGATGAAGATTGGTGGCAAGTGGAGTCCCTCAGGGGTCCGCCCTGGGACATGTACCCTTTAATATCTTAATCAGTTATACAGACAGTGGGACTGAGTGCAGCCTCAGTAAGTTTGCTGATGACACCAAGCTTACTGGCATGGTTGACATGCCTGAGGGATGGGGTGCCATCCAGAGGAATCTGGATAAGCTTGAGAAATGAGCCCATGTGAACCTCATGAGGTTCAACAAGGTCAAGTGTAAGGTCCTGCACCTGGCTTGGGGCAATCCCTAGTACCAATACAGGCTGAGGGATGAAGGGATTGCGAGCAGCCCTGAGGAGAAGGAGTTGGGGGTACTGGTGGATGAAAAGAGGAACGTGAACCAGTAATGTGCACTTGCAGCCCAGAAAGCTAACCATATCCTGGGCTGCATCAAAACAAGCATGGTCATCAGGTTGAGGGAGGTCATTCTATGCCTCTGCTCTAGTCAGAATCCACCTAGAGTACTGTGTTCTACTCTGGAGTCCTCAGCACAAGACATAGACCTGTTGGAGCAGGTCCAGAGGAGGGCCACAAAATGATCAGATGGATGAATATTTCTCCTATGAAGAAACTTTGAGAGAGTTGGGGTTCAGCCTGGAGAAGAGAGGGCTCTGTGGAGACTTTATAGAGGCCTTTCAATACTTAAAAGGGGCCTATAAGAAAGACAGGGACAAACTTTTCAGCAGGGTCTGTTGTGACAGAACAAGAAGTAATGATTAAACTGAAACAGGGTAGATTTAGACCAGATGTAAGGAAGAAATATTTTACAATGAGGGTGGTGAAACACGGCAACAGATTTCCCAGAGAGGTGGTAGAAATCCCATCCCTGGAAACGTTCAAGGTCAGGGTGGACAGGTGCTCACTATAGGGGGGTTGGACTAGACGACCTTTAAAGGTCCCTTCCAACCCAAACCATTCTATGATTCTAAACATCTATAGCATCTAGATATCATGATAGGAAAAGCTCTTTTCACAATAGAGTACAATCTCGAAATTTAATTTTTTTCCATATTAACTTTAATTTTCGTACAGATCTCAAGAAATGTAATATTATTTTAATTTAAAATACAGAACTTTAGCCCAATGTGGAAGAGAGGAAAAATACTTAGATGCTTCTTTGTACAGAACACATAGATTAAGTAGCAGTATTTTCTTAGTAAGGCATTTTCACAGTGTGTGTCAGTAAGCACACAAAGATTTAGCAGGTTTTTTGACAGCTTTCCCTTAGGCTGTATTTTTAAAAGAAGTTAGCATATTGCCCTTAAAAACAAGGAAGCAATAAGCAACTCACTTGAATAATTTAATCTATATGACTTATCCAAAAAGCATAATTAGAGAAGGAACCCATAAAAGCTGTTTTATTTTTTAAACATAAATGAAACAAGAGTCTTCTGGATTAATTTTTTTCCATATATCCCTTCTCTACTCCCCTCTTCCTCCCCTCTCCCAAATGGATGATTTCTCAATCCCACTGGAACAAAATAAATGTCTCTTTCTTTCATATCTGGTGTCCTCAAAGTGCAGAAATTGCATTAAATACCGCAATACATAATAGATTTTATATTGTCTGAAATACAACACAACTAATGAAAAATAGCCAAGTTTGCTAAAAAGAAGCTAAAAAGATGGGTAAAGAATTACTATTTTTGCACTAGCATAGAGACTATTAAGTGAAACTCTACCAAATACAGAGCAAATTTGTATTCCTCTTTGCAAGACAGACTTAAGAAAGACTAAATGAAACAGCATAAGTAATAGAATAATAAAGATTATTTTTAAAAGCTGAAGCTGCCTTGAAATAGAAAGGATCATAAACTCTGCAAGGTCAAATTAACAATAGACTGAGGCTGTCAAAAAAAAAAAAAGCTTGAGAAACAGCTTAGATAAGACTTAAAAACTATTAATAAATCCTTTCTAAAACACATCAGAAGTGAAAACCTACCAAAGAGTGTATAGGACCAATATGTGATCACAGGATAAAGAAAGCATTTTAAGAAGCTAAGTTGACAGAAAATTTTTGCTTCTGTGTGTACTACAGAAGAGGTTCACATCAGAAGCCTTCTCTGTGGAGGACACACCAAAGGGTTTGTTTCAAATCAAAGCACCAGTGGAAGTGGCATGGAACAAATCAACAGAGTGAGCAGGAAGGAATCACCTAAAAGTGTGACTACTCAACCAAGTTCAGAAGAAACTCAGGGATGAAACAGCTCAACTAATAACTGCTATACAAAACTTCTTTCTCAAAACTGCCTTGATACTTGAGGACTGAAAGGTCTTCAAAAATGGGTTCCGGGAACACTGGGAAACCATAAAATTAGAAAGTATAACTTCAGTATTGGCCATATGAAGAGACAGTTCAATAAAATACAGAATCTACAGAATTATAGATAAATATTTGTAGATACTTCATAGCAGCCTCTATGGTGCTGTGCTTTGCATTTGTGGCTGAAGCAGTGTTGATAACCCACTATTATTTTGGCTGTTGCTGAACAGTGCTATTGAGTTAGCTGGAGGTGGGTGACGGGTTGGGAGGAGACACAGGAGGGACAGTTGACCTCAACTGAGCATAGAAACAGTCCGTAGCCCACGATGTTATGCTCAGCAACAAAAGCTTAAGGACAGGAAGAGGAAGGAAGGTTGTTTGTAGTTATGGCATCTGTCTTCCCAAGTAACTGTAATGCGTGCTGAGGCTCTGCTTTCCTGGAGGCAGCTAGACACCTGCCTGTCAATGGGGAGCAGTGAATGAATGCCTTACTTTGCTTTGCTTGTACACGCAGCTTTTGCTTCACTTATTAAACTGGTTTTATCTCAATCCATGAGTTTTCTTGCTTTTGCCCTTCTAATTCTCTCCCTCACTCTGCTGGGGGAGAGTAAGCAGCTGTGAGGGTCTTAGCTGCCTTCCAAGGTTAAGCCACAATACCACTGTAAAAATGAAATATATATGTAGTAAATAAAATACTCAAAGGGATGTGACATATTCAGATTTACATACACAGAAGATAAAAGTACTAATATATATATATATAAAAAGCCTTCAGAAGCAGCTTGGAGCAGGGATTCAAAAATCATTTTAAACCATGCAAGTTTCTGGTTACATTTACTGTTTCTCAAGCTAGGCACCCTCCTGCCATTACCATCATCTGAAGTTTTATTATTAGATTCATGCAATGTGAGAGCTAGCAAAAAGCCCTACAATCAGCAAAACTAAGGTTAACAGGACTTTAAGAAAACTGCTTAATGCAATTCCTTAATTGCTTAATGTTCCACTGAATTTCAGCTGTAGTTTCCAAGAGCAGAAATCCTTTATGTTTCTCCTTTTTTCCTTACAAATGCCAACAGGTAACAGGTTTCAGTCTAAGCCAGTTTGAGAGAGAAAATTATTTATATGAAGAAAGAAGAAAGGAGGAGAAAGGAGGAGAAATGAGAAATATGTTAGGTAAGGAAGTATTTAGAAAAGACAGTGACTACACCTAGATTTGATTATTTTGGAACAGGCATCAGTGTGCTTTAAATTAATTCCATAATGATTAGGTGATACCTAATGATCAGGCATTATTCTAATAATACAATGACATGATGACATTCTAATGACATAAATTCTGCATGATATAACACTATGGACAAGTAAGAAAGTAAATATTGCACTGTTCTAAAAAGACAAGCCAAATTTCAAAGAGATGTGACTTGACAAGGAATAACAATTTTTTTTTTTAAAGTTGAAGTTCCTTCAGGAGGAGAAAAAACACTTTGCTGGAAACTCTCTGTAGCTTATTTTAAGTATTACATACTAAAATAAGCTAGAATACCTTCAACTGGAAACCAAAGGAAACATAATCAAAGGTTCCCCCACACTCCGATCCAGTCAGAACATCTTCCCAAAAAAGAAGCCACTGATTGTGATAAGGACAGGGATATAACATAAGAGGCATCACTCCCTCAGTTGTGATGACTACTCTCCTGGCCAATAAATCAACAAAAATGGGTTGTATTCAATTTTTTTGAAAAGCACACCTGCTCTTTTGATCTGTAAAATTACAACCACATTATTTCTTCACCTATTTAGTTGTCTGCCACTTAGAATTCAGCAAATTAGAAAGCTATTATAAAGTTTGATAATCAATCTGGAAAAAATACTCTCTCAACATACCCACAGATTATAACCCAGGGATTCAATTATTGCTCAACTTTCTTTCTACAAAATATTTCTCATACTAAAATTCTGACTTTTTTTTAGTGTTAGTTATGGTCTACAAAATTTTATGTCAACACATTGCCCCTTCACAAGTAATAATGGAGTACATATGATAGCTCGTATTTCTAAACCTCTGATACAAATTCTCAAAAGTTCCCATTGCCACAGATGTTGAACACACATGGTTTCATTTTTTCTTCCAGTTTCGGATAGTGATTGGCCCAATCACCAAGATAGGTAATCTTAATTTACTAGAAAAGTTAGCCTTAACTAGAAAAAAAACCAAACCAAACACATTAAAGCTCTGGACATATGTGAAGCTGTCATTATTTTACTCCCTTAGATTCATCAGTTTAAATGTAAAACTTCTCTCACTTTGAAAGAGTTCTCAGTGGGTTTACAAATTAAAAGATAGATATATTTAAAGCTCCAGGTGAAGTTCATAGTTGGCAGCTTTGCTCCTCTAGGCAATGAAAGTTTTGATAGTAAGATTACCATGAGACTGTACACTAAGCAGACTTTATGAGCTTGGATCAAGACTAAAAAACAAGAGCCTCCTGACACCCTATTTCTTTAGTTTTCAGCTCTAGGTATATGTCTCTGGCCTTGATTCTCCTAAAAATACATATGCCAGAGTACATGTCTATGTGCGCCTGTGTGCACATGAACTGGAAATAACTGAAAACA
>NW_010300036.1:5641-5876 GCF_000700745.2 Antrostomus carolinensis | reverse complement strand
ACAAGATAGATGATAACGATAACGCTTAATATGCAACTGCAAGGTCACCAGATTGCATAGTACGAATGTATAACCAGAACTAGTAAACCATAATAAAATTAAATGAAAATTAAGATTATTGATCATACATGTATGACAGAAAGTCATTCAGTCACAAGAAACACATGGCATTTGGAGACATAAAGGATGTTTAGTCAGAAACTCTGAAAATATCACTGCTTATTTATAGCTACAC
>NW_010300036.1:0-5590 GCF_000700745.2 Antrostomus carolinensis | reverse complement strand
ATTCCTGCTTATTGCCAAAGAGAAAATGGGCCTTAACTTCCTTAGCATGGCCATTCTTCTGAGCGTACTCTCAAATTCTCCCAAATCTGTTTAATGGCAATCATTACACAGTTAAAAAGTCAGAGACATTCTGGACCATGGTTTAACCTGGTTTTGAACATATTCAAACTTCCAGTTTGCCATCTTTTTTTTGTGAATAATAAGGCCAAGAATTTTCACCTGACCCACTCAGATAACTGGTAGACTGATCTGACAAGTATTGTCCCCATGTATTTTATAGTCAGTTTCATCTATTCAATATAATCAATGAAGAACTTCAGCAACTTCTCCTCTTCCCTGTGAAATATACTTTTGGAAATTAAGTATTATTACTGAGATTAAAATAAGAAGTCACTGTAACAAGTAAAGTATTTTTTTGCTTAGTATCACCATTGCATAGCCCAAATTTAACACTAAAAATGTGATGATGGTTTATAGACCCCATTAAACTAGAGAGGTTTCCATAAAATAGTCTTTTAATGCAAGAATTCAGAAACAATTTCTTTTGGAGCTTGCCATGGCAAATGAATCACAGGATCACAGAATGGTTGATGTTGGAAGGGACCTCTGAAGGTCATCTAGTCCAACTACCCTGCTCAAACAGGGGCTCCTAGAGCACATGAACCAGGATTTTATCCAGATGCATTTTGAACCTGTAATGGTGCCTGGGGTTATTTCTTCCCCCATGCAGGACACTGCACTTTCCCTTCAATTCACAGTGCATTTTATCCAGTAGGTTTTTATTTAATAAAACCCCTAAACCACACAAATAGAACTTTACCCATTTTATTCTTAGATATGTTATCCGGTCACTGATTAATACTACTTCAGCTATAAAATTGGAAAAAATTTCTCTCCTTTTTTTTTCCCCCCAAATATTTTTTCACAGCATTGTGCCTTTGTGTCTTTAAATGGCATGTTTTCAGCTCAGAAAATTCAATTGTACTATTATTTAATCTACATATATACATATGCATAGGCTCACAAAACAAATGTTAAAGCTTTTCTTCCATCTAAGGCTACAGCTTAGCGAAACAATTACTTTGTTTTTCCTGGCAATTTGCAAGTATGGGCTTTACTAAATGGGAGGATGGGCAGGGTTAATCTTAGAATTTAACAAAAACAACAATGCTTTTAAGTGGTTGTATGAATTTTTGACACAAACACAAAATAATCCCATAGGCCCTACTATCCCTTTCTTATTATTACGTTAATATGGAGTCATTTTTATAATCTTTATATGGATTGCTACTACTATATACACTATTACTGCCATGCAATGTCATGGTTAACAGTTCTAGTTTTCATATTCAGCTGAAGTGTCTGAATCACAATGGAAAACACAAACCACCCCCACATACAGATGAACAGATCTGTGATCCAAATTTCTATGTTTCTGTGACTATATAATCATAAACAATGATCCAGTCCAACTATCTTCTCCCAGACAAAATTTTAATTGATTGCTGTGGACAAGATCTGTGTAATGACAAAAAGGAAAAAAAAAAAAAACAACAAAAAAACCAACAACAAAACAAAACATACTATTTACAGAGACTTTTAAAGGACATTTCTTAATCAGAAAAAGTTTACTTGATGTTGACATTAGCTCTTATAAAAGAAAGAACAAATGCTGGAAATATATATGGAGCAGAATGCCACAAATCCTACTCTGCTGACAGCAGTTAGGAAAGTTCTTGTTTCAAGGACAGTCTTTATTTCAAAATTCTCAACCAGTCTCCTAAAAATAGAAAAAGAAAAGAGGCATTTATCAATCATCATTGCAATAACTGCCAATTAGTCATTGCACATCCTCATAAAGCTGACGCTTGTAGCAAAGCTTCAACATACACAGCTTACAAAGTAGGTGTACTTAAAAACCTTTACTCCTCATTTGCAATACGTAACTTTTTTCCACATAGTGTCAGTTGAGCTTCATGTTAGCCATTGTAAAATAAAACATACTTATGATTTGTGCAGGAAAGCAATAATACATTAATTTAATATTCTTGGTAAATAGTACGTGCCAGTATTTTACTCTGGTCCTGTCATCTTAGTCATAAACAGCTGTAAAGAAGCCTGTGACAATGCAAACACCAGTTTGTGGTGAGGAAAGAGAGCTTATCTGGTGATCAGGATCTCAAAGAGAGGTAAAACATGTTTGCATATGGAATATATCAGTATCAGGTATTCATTTAAAAAAAAATCACAAAAAATTTACAGTTATTTCAAAGTGCACCAATATATCCATGTTCTGTATGCAAATAATACACACATATAGTGTGTCCTGAAATTAATGAATAGACTGCTGTGCCCAGAAGTCGCATATAATTAGACATATTAAAATAAAATGAAATAAAATAAATCCTAACCCACCAAAAAACTCCATCCAAAACCTAAATCATGGAACAGGCTACATTACTCATGTACAATCATAAAAAGTGACTAAAGGTCCAGGACTTCATTAAGTAATTCAAATTTTAATTATTCTCCCTTTTGTGCAACTACTTTGATCTTTCTGTTGCAAAGGGAAAAACAACAGCAAAGATGGTTGCATGTCGCAAAAGAGATGTTTCAACGCATTTAGACTCACACAAAACAAAAGCACTCAGGTATAAGAGATGTCAGTTTAAGAACTGAAATAGATTTTCACCATAAGGATGAATTTATTAGTAGAAAAAATCATAGGTGAATAATAGTGGAAATTTATGTGGAAAACTGTAGGTATGGCAAAACAGAAAAATAGTCTGGAATATAACCTGCAGTCACACCAATATTTTGGTGGTAGGAATTGAAAACTGTGAAATGCATAACACTGATAGAAGAACACTGCACAGCAAGGCTATCGGACATTCTCAAGTACTGCAGAATCACTGGGGCTAGTTCTAGTTCATTCTCATAGTTACAAAGGGGATAAAATAATGCATACTCATTTCAGTAAAGAAAGCTTCTGTTGAGAAGCATAGCACAAGAGAACTGTAGCAATTGTGTCAAGATGTTTTCAAGACAAATTAACTTCAAAATTTAGCGGAATTGTCTTTCAAAGTATTAGAACATAGTCATCCTCCCTCTCCTTTACTTCATCCCCACCTAAATTCCTCGTCCAATTGGAGAATCTAAATTGAACTTTCATTAAGTTGATGCAATGTCACCTTACTTCATTTTTTTAATGAGTATTTTGCTATATGGTCACTTACAGCTGGTGATTATTATAATATTCTACATACTTTAGCATGGCCAGTACACAGAAGTTTAGATTTCCTACACATACATGTTCATAAATGTGCCCTAATTTTAGGATGCTATTACAGCTCTTACCAGTGACAGTAACAAGAGGCACTATGAGGATTAAAGACATAATGCAATACATAAAAAGAAGAGAAGAATGTTTTTCTTCATATGTAGTAACAAGATGTGAATTTAAAATAGTCACTCCATCACATATTCAACAAACTGGAACAATGAGAACAACTCTGAGATTTGGGGGCAATCTTCAATAGCTCTAGAGCATTTCCTACTGCAAGAATTCACATTAACAGCACGGCTGAGTTGACAATAGGAAGAAATCTGCCTGCCTCTTCTATTGCCAAAAGCTATATATAGGATAGCAGGAAGAAAGGCTAGTGAGGTGAGAAGGTATTCAAAACTGATTTTTTCTTAATTTTCCTGCTATTTAGGAAATTTGTGGGGCACTTCCTGCTTCATCAGTCTTTTTATTAAAAGGAAATACAGTTTAATTACAGTTTCAATTAGATTATTAGGGAGCAATATACACAAAATGTGTTATTGTTCTAGAAGTCTGACCATCACTAAAAACTTCAGTTTTATTTAACTTTGCAATTGAACCTAAGCTAGTCTTATTATAAATGATTAATACATTTCCCCCTCATAATATTAGGATAAAACTGAATATTATGACACTGTGCATCATGTGAAGATACTATTAAGAACCTTAATAATCACAGAACAAATATACCTTAAGATAGACTGAGAATATAGAATCATAGAGTCATAGAACGGTTAGGGTTAGAAGGGACCTTAAAGATCATTTAGTTCCAAACCCCCTGCCATGAGCAGGGACACCTTCCACTAAATCAGGTTGTTCAAAGCTTCATCCAACCTGGCCTTAAACACTTCCAGGGAGGGGGCATCCACAGCTTCCTTGGGCAACCTGTTCCAGCGTCTCACCACCCTCAGAGTCAAGAATTTCTTCCTAATATCTAAAAGAAACCTACTCTCTTTCATTTTAAAGCCATTTCCCCTTGTTCTATCACTACCTGCCTTTGTAAAAAGTCCCTCCCCAGCTTTCTTGTAGCTTTCTTCTTCCCCAGCTTTCTTCTTCAGGTACTGGAAGGCCGCTATAAAGTCTCCCTGAGGCCTTATTTTTTCCAGGTTGAACAGCCCCAACTCTCTCAGCCTGTCCTCATGGGAGAGGTGCTCCAGGCCTTGGATCATCCTTGCAGCCCTCCTCTGGACACAGCACTCCAGGTGGGGCCTTACAAGAGCAGAGTAGAGGAGAAGAATCAACTCACTTGACCTGCTGGCCACTTGATGCAGCTCAGGACACAGTTGGCCTTCTGGGCTGCAAGTGCACCTTGCTGACTCCTGTTGAGCTTCTCGTCCCCACCACCCCAAAGTCCTTCTCTTTGGAGCTGGTCTCAATCCACTCATCTCCCAGTCTGTATTTATGTTTGGGATTACCCTGACCCAGGTGCAGGACCTTGCATTTAGCCTTGTTGAGGTTAACACAGGCCCACCTCTCAAGCCTGTCAAGATCCCGCTGGATGGCGTCCTGTCCCTCCAGTGTGTGAACGACACCACACTGCTTGGTGTCATCAGCAAACTTGCTGAGGGTGCACTCAAACCTACTGTCCATGTCTCTGACAAAGATGCTGAACAGCACCTGCCCCAATACCGACCCCTGAGGGACATCACTGGTTTCCACTCTGACATTTTGCTGTTGGCCATAGCCAGACAATTTCTGATCCACCGAGTGGTCCATCCATGAAACCCACATGTTTCCAGTTCAGAGACAAGGATGTCATGCAGGACAGTGTGAAACTCCTTGCACAAGTCCAGGTAGATGACATCAGTTGCTTTAGCCTTATTGACCAATGTTGTAACCCCATCATAAAAGGCCACCAGATTGGTCAGGCATGATTTGCCCTTGGTGAAGCCATGCTGGTTGTCACCAATCACCTTCTCATTCTCCATGTGCCTTAGCATAGTTTCCAGGAGTATCTGCTCCATGATCTTGCCTGGCACTGAGGTGAGACTGACTGGCCTGTAGTTCCCCGGATCTTCCTTGTTACCTTTTTAAAAATGGGGGTTATGTTCCACTTTTGCCAGTCTACAGAAACTTCATGACTTCTCAAATAAGATGGATAATGGCTTCGCAACTCCATCCATCAGTTCCCTCAGGACTTGCGGATGCATCACATCAAGTCCCATGGACTTATGCACCATCAAGTTCCTTAGGTGGTCCCAAACCTGATCTTCTCCTACAGTGGGACGATTTTAGTTCTTCCAGACCCTTCCTTGGATTTCTAGG
>NW_010300035.1:46858-61377 GCF_000700745.2 Antrostomus carolinensis | reverse complement strand
TCCCCTCCCCTCCTCAGACTTTCTCTGCATAGCACAGTCTGCTTCTGAGCATCAAGTTTTGAAGCCAAGACAGTATAATACACACTGCAGTCACCCCATCCAAAAAATAAAATCTGAAAGCAAATTTGCTCTATTTCATAGAAAAATATATTCAATAACCTTATTACTTACCTATTTCTGATCTCCTTAATTTCTTTTGCTAGCACTCATTCTTCAAATAAGCAGCTGTTAAGTGTGATTAAAAAAAAAAATGCAAAGGGAGGTGAAAATTATATTCTTTCATGATGCTTTCCTCCTTCCTCATCTGAAAATAAGTTCCTGTTGGATATACGTGTACACAAAGAGGTGGATTAGCTTGCAAACATAGTTCAAAAGTCTGTTTCATGTCTTAACCATTATGACTTCCGTGTTGGAGCTTGCATTCCAAAGAAACAAGGCTCTGATTATTGCCAAAATGTTAAAACTCTGCTTGATGATCAAGAAAAGCTTTCGTTATTTGGAAACAGGTGTTTTCAGAATTGAATTATCCTTAGCATCATCATTTTCTGCTTCTGTGATTGAGATACTGCCAAAGATTCAATTTTGAAAATGTCTCCATGAAGAACAGAGCTACCTATTTAAAAAGAAATTACTCTACTTACAGTTGAGTTTTGATTAAAACCTTTAGCAGAATAAAACCAGTTTTGCTTTTTTCCCCTCAGATTTCCAGTTTCTTTCCTCAGTGCAACTTCAAAATAAAAAGCTGTAAGCATGTCAAAGACTTCTCTGAGAAAAAAAAAACAAAACGACTTGTTTGGTTTAAAGATTTGACTGAAATCAGCATGTCAAAGACTTCTCTGAGAAAAAAAAAAAAAAAAACCAACTTGTTTGGTTTAAAGATTTGACTGAAATCGTCAGTTTTCTTGGTTTTATCATGTTCTCAAAGCTGAAGTTTTTTGTATTTTATTAACATAAGTTTATATCTTTTGGGCATACATTTTTGAGAACATGAGATTTGTTCTTTCAGACTTTCCGTAGTAACAAAATGCTAAGGTCAGCATCATTAAAAGTAAAATGGTTCTTTTAAAATTCCCTGCCATTCCAAGTGTTGCAGATCAGTGAGGTACTTTTGCTCCAAAATTTGTTCTCTGAAATTACATCAAAGACATCATAGCTTTTAACCTACAATGACATTTAGGAATGTCATAAAGGAAAATACTATTAGATTTTATAAACAATCACAAATTTGAAGGCATTTTTCTTTATCGGGTTGGAATTATGTTATTTAGCTTTATTAGGTGAAGATTATGTTACTTTGAAGTATCTAACTTCCCATAACTGAAAGAAAAAAAAAAAAAGATTATGGAGTCAGTGAACAGATAGCTGTGTACCATTATAGTCAGCTTATGTACTAACAATTAAACAAGGGTAACAGCTTCCATTTAAAAAGTAGCCAGTTTACATAGTCCTTACTCAGAGAAGAAGAAAAAAAAAGACAAAAGTATTACATTTAATGAAATTGCATGAGAACAAAGAGGTAAAATTGAATGATTGAAAAGACTGCCAGTCAAATTTATATTTTCCTTGGTACTGCTGAAGTGGACCCTCTTTCCAACCCTCACACATATCTTCTAATATATATATAGTGAAGTAAAATCCCAACATGTTGTATATTAAGTCTGTGACACAGCCAGCATACTCTTTGGGAAATATTGCAAAAGTCATGAGAATGGCAGCTTTTCTGTTTTCTGACATGTTTTTAACCGTCTTTTCTAAGAGAGACTGTACATAACTTTTATTTTACAAATGAAAACAAATTGTACTAACTAGACTGTAAAGAGCAAGATACCACTATTACTTCATTACTGGAAATAATCGCAGTAACAATCTCCCCCTCAGATTTTAATAATTCAGATAATTTTTGAAGGAGTGTGATAGTTTCACTGGGCTAGTCCTTGGCTAGCAGATAACACAGCTGTTCACCTACTTCCCCCTCACCCCCAGGGGATAGGGGAGAGGACTGGGCACAAGGATAAGATGGCTTGTAGGTTGAGATAAGAACAGTTTAATAATAGAAATAAAAGAAAATTTAAAATAATACTAATTTTAAAATAGGAGAGATAATGATAACAGTAGCAAAATATATGCAAATGAGTGACACACAGTGCAGCTGCTCACCACCTGCCAACCAAGCCTGGCCCATTCCCAGATAACATTCCCAGACGAGTGACGATCCCAAACCAAAACTGCAATCCCGGAAGAACGAGAGCCCAAGCCAAAGCCAGAGAGAGCTAAAAGAGGAAGATACCCTCAGTATTATACTAGAGATCATGTAATATGATATGGAATACCCCATTGGCATACCCAAATGCCAATTTAGTTTATTGATTTAAATATTCCTCACCCCCTTAAATCTTGTGCTTTTAGACTAGCAGAACACAAAGTCCTTCACTTCCAGTGACAAAAAATGCAAACACTGGTATGTTTTCACTGTTTCTCTCATAACAAGTTCCACGCTGAAAAGCAAAATGCGGCACTATTCTAACTACTGAAAAAGAAATCGAGCTCCGTTTCAGCTAAAAACCAGGACAGGGAGATTAAGATCAACAAATTTCAAATACAATATGGATTTACAGTTAAAGAATTGCCTCAATTCAGTTGTATACCCTCCAAATGAGGCCTGAGATTTCAGCACCATTCATGATAATATCTTTGGGTATGTGAGGATCCCCAGGGAGGATTCCCCATCACACAGGCACTATACACTGCCTAGTGTGCCTAGACCTAGTTAGTGTGTGATCCATAGCTAGCATAACAGGAAAAGAGATACACAATCATTGTACAAAGTTATAAAGTTCTGGAGGGAATTGGCTCCACTATTTCCAAATTAAGAGCTGCCTTTGTATATGAAGAATATTATCTCCTTTTGATTTTCTTGAGGCATTGGAAAAGAAAATCTCACATAAACCAACTATAGCACAAAGAAAAATATCTATGATTTACAGGGGGAAAGGAAAGAGAGAAAAAAACTCTTTCCAAAGTAAAACCTGTCCATTTTATTCCGCTCTTATTAATCTTTCTCTTATTTGTCTCTTTTCTCCAAAAGTTCAACCATTTTTCCCTATGAATAGAGTTACATTTCCTCATGTCGCTTCAAGTTTGAATTGTCCTCCACAGTTCAATTTCAGTCTCAGTCCAAAATTGAAGCTCCACTGTGTTTTTTACACATTTTATACTTCAAATAAAAAGTTTTTTTCATTGGTATCCAAGTAGAATTGCTAAACTAGAAAGTCATTGGAGACAAATTGTATGATTACATAAACCTAGAGAAAAATAAAACAAATAAAAGCAAAATCTTATAAGAAAGCTAAAGAAAATCCATTGACTTAAAGTAGTGTATGTATTTGAGGATTCAAAATGCTCTTATTATTCAATGTCTAATTGGCAGAATTTTGGCATTTTCAATGTTCACTGAACTGCATGGAATCCTTGTAAAACACCTGCCTACAGATACTCACTTATTTAAAATACTTAAATTTCCTACAAAGTATTATGACTGCATCTGCTCCCACAGTACTCCTGTTAACAGTTTTGACAGTTTGGAAATCACTTGTCAAATTACTCCACAGCAGTTTGAGGTATAGAGGAACTCTAAAGTTTTCTCTACAGCATAACTTCATAAAAGAGTGATATTACAGCTGATAATCTGTTACCTGAGGAAAGATTTGTTCATATTTGTTTTCTTCCAAAAGAAATGTTAAAGTTTGGACTTGAACTTGTATGAAGTTTTTCTCCCAGAAAGATCTGGATTCTGCCTCAAGGACTAAAATAACTTCTCGTATATCTCTAGTGGATTTTTTTTTCCCCTCCTTCATGTAAAATTTGTTGTGCTGTGAACAATCAGGGTGGTTAGTGGGAGGTGTGTGTCAGTTTTAGTACTGAGTGAATATGTTACAGAGACGAATTAAAAGGAAATACACAGGTGTTGAATGTCTTTACATGCCATGATGTCTGTCCTTAAAAAATTAAAATCCAGAATAATCCTATGTAGACTAAATACAGATGAATATGCCGCATTTGGTTTATGTGGTAATGTTTTAATATTGGGGGGGCTGCAGGGGTGGTTTCTTGTGAAGACCTCAGAAATTGCCCTCATGTCAGATAGAGCCAGATCCATCCAGCTCTAAGATGGACTCACCGCTGGTCAAAGTTGAACCTATCAGCAACATTGGTAGTTTCTCTGTACTAGCTAATATTTAAGAGGGGTTAAAAACTGCTTCACAACAGCAACTGGGAGAGAGGAGTGAGAATATATGAAAGAAACAATTGTGTATACACCAAGGTCATTGAAAAAGGAAAGGGAGGATGTGCTCCAGGCACTGGAACAAAGATTCCCCTGCAGCCTGTGGTGAAGACCATGGTGATGAAGGTTGCTTCCCTGTAACCCATGGAGGTCCATGGTGGAGAAGATATCCATCCTGTAGCACGTGAAGGATCACACACTGGAGCAAGTGGAAGTGCCCTGAACGAAGCTGTGACTCCATGGAAAGACCATGCAGGAGCAAGTTTTCTGGCAGGATCTGTGACCCCATGAGGGAGTCACATCAGAGAAGGTCAAGAATTACTGTATCCCATGGGAAGGACCCCACATTGGAGCACGGGCAAAGCATGAAGAGGAAGGAACAGCAGAGATGATATATTATGAGCTGATTGCAACCTCCATTCCCTATGCCCTTATGCTGCTCAGAGGGGAGGATGTAAGAGAAGTCAGGGGTAAAGCTGACCCTGGGAAGAAGGGAGAAGTTGGTGGGAAGGTTAGATTTGTTTTTGTTTATCACTACCCTACTATTTTTAATTGGTAATAATTAAATTAATTTCCCCAAGCTGAGTTTATTTTGCCCATGATAGTAATCAGTAAGTGATCTCCTTGTCCTAATCTCAACTGATAAACTTTTTCATCATATTTTCTCCCTCTGTCCTGTTGAGGAAGGGGATTGATAGAGAGGCTTGGTGGGCACCTGGAGCCAGCCCACCACATATTCTTACATCAGACAGTGTGGCAAAGACTTGCTTCCACCAGGGAAACTCCAAAGAGCTATTCAAATCAGATAGGTCAAAAACACAGAAGCTAGCTGAAGGTCATGCAATCCAAATAGTTGTTTGAAATATTGTTTTTTATCTCGTGAATAGCACAAATTTAGCGACTAGAAAAAGACATCATGAATAAATTTATCTTTTAAAAAGGAGTTAACAATTATGCAAACCATAGATTTAATTTTAAATGTCAAACATATGCAGAAGTACATTTGAGATCTGAAGCACTGAAGGCAAAATCATAACACAAGCAAGGCTGTGTTAAAATGTTCTTGGTTTTGGAATTTATCCATGATATGTCATTTTCAAAATGGGGGGGGGGGGAAGGGGGGAAGAGGGAAAAAAAAAAAAAAAAAAAGAAGAAGATTGAATGGTGAAGAAACCATCTCTATTATTAAGCACATTACAACTTCTGAACTGTTAAGTTCTTGCATCCATAAGAAGTTCTTGCATCCATAGTTGTATGTCCAAGGGATTTAGTATTGGAATTTACATCTTCCAAAAACACAGTATCATTCTCTTTTGGCTAAACTAAAGTAAATCAGAAAGAGCTCTGCTGATGTTAGCTGGTGGTACAACAACTGTGTATGTGAGGAAAGAATCAAATCTAGGACTGGATACCAAATATCTAGGTAGGCACAATGTCTTGATCTTTTCACATATAAGCGATGCTCCTAACAGTAATTCTGATATGCTCCAAAATTTGTTACAAAGACCACGACTTTTTCTGAATAATAAAAAATGAAGAAAAATAAAAAGATCAGTAGGTCAGATTTCCATCTCACATTTGGTTTAACGTTCACAGAAGTAATACACAGGGAACCACTTTTGAACAGACCAAATTTCATTGTGCTGGAGTTTGTGGCTATACATTGTCTTTTTGACACAGAAGCTGAGCAAGTTGCTAATAAAGCCTTTTACCACATTATGTTCTTATACATTCCAGGGAATGCGTGTTCTGGGAAACGGCTGGTGATTGTACTTTATGATGCTTTGTAGACTGGAATAGCTAATAAATTAAGCTTGTTTCATAATGTACACAAGTAAAAAAGCCTATGGAGTTCCATTAGTATAAAACTAGAATAGCACAATAGTGAATTATGTCTAAGGTTTCTTTTCTCTATTTATTTTAAGAGCTTGACAGATTAGCTTTGATTCTAATGTATCTTTATGTGATTTGTGTTTTGGAGAAAAAGATTACTGAGGTAATAAAATCCACAATAACTGTGGATTTCTCAATTAATTTATTCTTTTTTGTTGAAACAGCTTATTTATGATTATATAAATTATATTTAACCATGAAGTGTGAAAAAAAACAAATTTTTTTCTACATTTGCTAACTCAAGCATTCAATTATCTTACCTCCAAGAAGAAGAATATCTGATGATTTGATTCTAATTCACTTTTAAAAACTTATATATATATATAAAATGAAAACATAAACTAAGAGAAGAACCAAACAAATTGAAAAGCAAAGAAGAAACTATGAAGAAATCTTAGTAGTCAGATAAAAGTAGCAAAGCTCTGACTATCCTCCAGTTTCTTTCAGAGAAAATTCAAGCCTGTAATCCAGAAAAGCAGTCATACATCATATCATTTTTTTGCCTTTCTCCTGCCTACTCATATACTTACTATAATTCCCTTTTAAAGTATTTGTAGATTTTTCCATCACTTTTTGTTTGTTTGTTTGTTTGTTTTGGTTTGTTTTCTGAAAGTATCTTTATTTTGATACCATACTCTTAATTATTTTTCATATACAAACAGGGCTCAGAATTTCTTCAGAAAACGGAGTTCACTGTTATGTCAGATACTTTAACACAAAGTGAAAACTTCCATACTAGAGGTGTACTCATAGTGTAAATTATGAGTGCAATCACATTCTTCAATATCCGTAGTTTATGATTAAGTTTCAGGCCATATAATAGATCTTAAAATCAATGATTCTATATCTAAATTAAGGAGTCTAGCATGTCTGAAAGAATTTCGTTGCTATTTCAGGAAGATTATTAATGGTTTTACAAAGAAAAAATGTATCTAAAAATATGTATCTTGGGGAAAGGAAAATTAAGTCTTTTCTTCCTCACATTTCTGAAGCAACAGGTTAGTTCAACTATAGAGATATGATTCTGTAATGTGTTCACTAAATTAATAGATTAATCACTAATTGGAGTACTCTGCTCAGCTTGAAGTACTATTGCAGGCATGGCACAGATGTTCTATGTGATGCAGTAAGTCTGCACCTCAAGTTGTCTATAAAATGTACTTTATAACATTTTATTCCAATGTGATAAATACAAAGAATTGTGATAGTAAGTATATTCAGCAATAGGCAACAGACGTTGTATTCTAGTTACCAGTATAATTCTGATGCTATTGACTGTTTCCTATGAGTGGGCCCTAGCCATATTAAACACAAATGCTGACTTACCTGGCATCATATAGTATTCTCAAACAACCTTTTATTTTTTTAAAAAGTGTTCTGCCTTTAGACAGTCAATTTAAGTATGTGTATATTAGGTAAATAGGTATATTTAACATGTCTTTTGAAAAGTTAATCAAAACCTAGTCCACTTTGTTGTAATAGTTTTGTAAAAAGGTACGTTAATGTTCTATTGATTACACTAGACTCTTTGATTCTTTCTTTCTTTCTTTCTTTCTTTCTTTCTTTCTTTCTTTCTTTCTCTCTTTCTCTCTTTCTCTCTTTCTTCCTTCCCTCCTTCCCTCCTTCCCTCCTTCCTCCCTTCCTCCCTTCCTTCCTTCCTCCCTTCCTCCCTTCCTCCTTTCCTCTTGCATTAGGTTCAGAGTGCCCAAAATGACAAGCCAAGGAAACTGCTTCTCTATCAGTGGCTTCTTCTCTGGCAGGCTTCACTGGCAATTGTGTTGGCAACTTTACAAATGCCTCTGGATCTCTTGGACAGTAATCTTTTGTGCCAATGGAGAGGACGTCTTGTGCTTTTGAACTTTTTTTTTTTTTTTAATTCATTTCCCTTTCACAGTATTCTACTGTATGTAGGAATATATTTAGTTTGCAGGCAAATTAGGATGTATGGGAAATACATCTTCTATTTAATCAATTTCCTAGAACAACCAATTTCACACCAATGAACTCTCAAGTTGAATTCAGTGGCCTAGTACTTAAACAGCATAAGCTTCAAGTAATGGTCATGTAGGAAAAAAGTATGGTTTATATTTTAGATATCTTACAGAAGTCACGCTGTGATTTTCCATCTCTTGAAAACATACTGCCTCTAGTATCATACAAGAGGAGTCCAAGGGTTGTAATGAACAGGAAAATGGTGAGTTGGTTTTGGTTTATTTTATTGTTTCTCAATGTGAATAGTCTACATGAGGTATGCTTCAGAAGTTGGTCTTGTTGCTAACAGCGCCCCTGTCCCAAAGTCCCAACAGTGATACAACAGAACAGGTCTGTATATCATTGTAAGATAATTTAAGCAGATATTTAGTGATTCAGATAATCATTAAAAACACTTGTATTGGGTTTATGTGACAAGGTTTTGGTAGCAAGGAGGGCTGCAGGAGTGGCTTCTGTGAGAAGACACCAGGAGTTTACTCCTGTGTTGGACAGAGCTGGTTCCAGCAGGCTTCAAAACAGATCCACTGTCGGCCAATGCTGAGCTCATCAGCAGTGCTGGTAGCACCTCTGTGATAATATACTTAGGTAAAAAACCTACTGTGCAGCAGCTGTGAGAGAGGAGCAAGAAAATGTGAGAGTAACAGCCCTGCAGCCACCAAGGCCAGTGAAGGAAAAGGGAGAGGTGGTGCTCCAGGTACCAAAGTAATTATTTCCCTGCAGCTCATGAAGGACTACATCAGAGCAGCTAACTACTTTGCAGCCCATGGAGGACCCCATACTGGAGCAGGTGGATGTGCCCTGAAGGAAGCTGCAGCCCATGAAGAGTCCAAACTGCAGCAAGCTACTGGCAGGAGCCTTAGCCTGTCAAGAAGAGCACACTCAGGAGCAGGTTTTCTGTCAGGAATTACAGCTTTTTGGGAACCCACACTAGAGCAGTCTGTTTCTGAAGAACTGTATCTCTTGAGAGGATGTCATCCTGGAGCAGTTCTTGGCGAACTCCAGCACACAGGAAGGATTCATATTGGAGCAGTTTGTGAGACTGTGTACTGGGGGAGGGACCCCATACTGGAGCAGGGGAAAAGTGAGGAGGAGGAAGGAGCAGCAGAGATTAAATGTTATGGACTGACTGCTACCTCCTTTCCTCATTCCAGGGAGGAATAGGAGAGGAGGAAGAAAGGAGTGAAGTTTTCCGGGGGAAGAAGGGGAGACGTTGGGGAAAGAGATGTTTTTGTCTTTGTTTCTCGCTATCCTATTCTATTTTTAATTGACAATAAACTAAATTAATTTTCCCCATGTCAAGTCTGTTTTGCCTGTGATGGTAACTGGTGAGTGATCTCCCTAGATTTATCTGTGAGTCTTTTCATCTTATTTTCTCCCACTGTCCTGATGAGAAGAGGGAGTGAAAGGGGGGCTTCTTGGCCATCTGGCAGCCAGTTAAAGGTAACCTGCCAGAATGCTGTATGCCTGCACTCCTCAGAAATGCCACAGGTCAAAACTATTATTGTGCCTCAGCCTAAGTTTTCATAACAATTTCCCTGTTATAATGGGGTGTGAAAATCAGAAAAGAATAAAGTGTGAGATATTTTAAATAAATTTAAAAAATGCTTACTTAATAATTTTGAGAGTAGATATTAGACAGTTAAAGATTCATTTATGTATGTCCATTTAATGAAGTATTGCATTTACCATAGCATAATTTAATTCCTTTCAGTGTATTACCACAAGGATATACAGACTTAGACTATTTGTTAATACTAACTAGCTTTTCAAAGTATTATGTAACTTTTAATCTATTAAATTTCTTAGAAAAATAACTAAATATTAAATGTAGCATTTAAAAAATACATTAAAAAGTAGGAAAAACCTCTCCCTCTTACTAGTAATCTAAAGTAATAATCTGTTCTTTCTAGCACTGTTTTATTATTACAGTTATGTCAATAATAAAGTATAATACAATTTATTCTCTTAACATTCTAATTTGAAAAAGGTATAATTCTTAAACTTTGTTACATTTCATTTTGTGATAAATCTGAACTACTGTCAAATCCATCTGGTTATTGCTTCATTGCAAGCTACTTCTTTGTAGTAATTTTGACTCTTTGACTTATGAAAGATCCCAGACTTCATCTATACCTTCAAAGTTTGCTTGTTAAAAAAAGTTAACACTGAAATAAGTCTGCATTTCTTTTTTTAAATCAATAACCTTTTTCTTTATGGGACTGAAATATGATAAAAGAATTTTATGTAGTCAACATCATTAGGGATGCAATAGCATAATCTGAAAATATAACCTTATTCTGTGGTAGAATATAAATTTTAAAAAAAGAGGTGGACCAGAATAAAAATAACTTGCTACCAACAAGTAATTCTATAATATTCAGAGGAACTGCTACATTTATCCTTCAGTATTTACAGAGAAGACAGTAAGGAGAAGAAATATAATCTATAACAAGAAACCCCTTAGGAAAGAAATGATAAATAAGGTGGGAAGGACTGCCAGCCATTAGCTTGTGAAGTCTGTTGCCTTTAAAAACTGTCTCCATTTAGAATGAACTTAAAAGGCTGACCTTAAAATATAATGTTGACATATTTCTAATCTTGAACAAGTGTAATTGTTTGTATAATTATTCAGTTTTTAAAGTGTTTACTTGCTGATTTTCTATGTACCACAAGCTGTTGTCTTTTTTCAGCTGTTCATGTGAGAGACCTCTTAAGGACCATTTTGCACTGGAGGTAGAATCAGACTACTGTGAACTGTGTCATTTTCTTCTTTCAGAAGAAATAGGAACAATAATTATCTCTCCTCTAGTATGAAACTTCAGATCCATAAGGTACCACAGCCTGCTGGATAGTGCAATCACCATGCTTTTGCTGTGAATCTTCACATCTGATGGAGCACTGGGAAAACTGGTTCTGCACACAAGCCAAGTATTAGAACCATGTGCATATCCAGCTGCTGTGCACAAATGTGAACAGGGAGTACAGCATGAATAAATAAAAATGTAATATTTCTTAAAAAAAAAAAAAATTCCACATGCATTTTTTACTCTGGACTTCAGAAAAATGGAGAGAATCAGAGATGCTGCTTAGACTGCTAACAACATCACTAGAAGGCACTTAGAGATCATGGTGGCATAAAAATGAGAAGAGCTTCTATGTTCTTAGAACTAATCGTCCTTTAGAAGTCATCATAACTGGCTACAATAATTCTTCTTTTATATTCAATTTTATGTCCTATCTTCTGTCTCTAAACCTCCCAAGCCAACGCAAATCACAAAACTTTATTTGGTCCTAATGTGAACCTATTGCTTTAAGGTGACATAATCTTTTCTGATCCACCCTGAAATAACCTCCTTCTACCACAGAAATCAATCCCCACACATGCTTTGAAATATGCGTTCAAATTTGGCCCCTGTTCCTGATAGAGAATACAAACATCTAAGCTCTGGTGTATGTAAAATCATATCTAGCCAGTATCCTGTTTTCCTGGCTGGTGCTTTCATTCTGTAGGTGCTATGACTTGTCCCATGAAAACTGTAAAACATTGTGTACCTATTTCTGTTAGAAATCATCTTGTCACATTGTAATGAAAAGACAACTTTCAAAATCCAATCTGTTACACTGTTGCTATAGTTTGTATAGTTATCCATATTTTTTTTTCCCTGCTTTAAGATCACAGATACAGTTTTACTTTACAGGACCCTTCCACATGATGCTTAGGGACATGGTTTAGAAGTGGACTTGGCAGTGTTAGGTTTACAGTTGGACTCAATGATCTTAAAAGTCTTTTCCAAACAAAATGATTCTATTGTTTTATTCTATGATTAATTTAGTTTTTTAAAAAATTACTGAACATAGACTGAATATACACATGCAATCTTTTAATAATTTGATTCTATATTATCTTGTAGTGCATTTTTTTTTAAATTTGTCCACAATAAATATACCTTGTTAGATCTGAATCATATTTTGGAATCAACTTTTGAGAGGTTGAGAGAAAATGTCTCTAAGCAACTTGTGACCCAAATCTGGTTAAAATTAACTAATAACAGCATTTCCTATGAGGAGAGCAGTGATCTGTAATTCCTTAATAATCTGAGCAATATTTTTTAAATATTATAACTCATTATATTTATGAAGTAGAGCTAGTATTTGTGTCTCATATTGATAAACAACTGAAAATACAGCAGATCTGCTTCAGTTGTGACTGGTTTGTTGGGATCATAGAAGCAGAGTAAGAAGAAGAAGAAGAGAGTTACAGAGCACTGTATTGATTTAGGACCTTGCCATGTTCATCTGATCTTTGTGTAATTACATTCTCATGTTGAAATTTCCATATAACTGATATCCTTAATAATTAAACTTTGAGTCCAACAGCCTCAGTATCCTGTGTGCTTGTGTGTGATGCCTGTAGTATCCATAAATTGATAGTTCAAACTTCTATGTCAATTGATTTTCTTTCTTTCATGTGGATGCTTTCTTTTTATACACATTTTCTTTGCTATAACTGGATCAATAGAATTGGAAGCAATATTTTATTTTTAGGCTCTTGACATAGCTTTCTTAGTATCTCATAGTATTCTGCCTA
Source organism: Antrostomus carolinensis (assembly GCF_000700745.2). Taxonomy (NCBI): domain Eukaryota; kingdom Metazoa; phylum Chordata; class Aves; order Caprimulgiformes; family Caprimulgidae; genus Antrostomus; species Antrostomus carolinensis. The sequence goes on along the minus strand of NW_010300035.1, from coordinate 48,622 downwards.
AATTGACCTTGGTATTAGCACATCATTAGCTATTATACAGACACCTTCAATATCTCTAAATGTTTCAGTGATTTTTATTTTTATTTTTTTTTAAATACATCATAAGTTTCAAGTCTTCACTTATATCAAAAGGCAGATGGGAAAACATATATCTCCCTCAGGGTGTACTGAAGTGTACAGTTCAGATCATTCCTCATCTAATCTAACTTGCCAATGTCTGTTTTTCAAGATTAGAAGAGTAAAATATGTTTTACAAGCTTGCCAGCCCTGAATATCTGGTCAGGAAGACAGAGCAAACTGTTTAAATATGGTCCCGCTAAAATCTGTGGGATCCATTCAAATCCCAATCCCCACTGAGCCTCTTTTCAGCTGCAGGCAGTTAACCCATAGAAAGCAGCAATGAACACTTCCTTTTCTAGCTATAGAAATTCACCCCTGAATCCATCTACCACTGTAAAAAAATGTATCAGAGCTATACGGAGGACTCATATATATCAGAGGCAGCTGATATATTAATAGTGATATGCAATATTTCCCCTTAAGCTCTTATCCTTCTAGCTATGTCATTACAGAGAGCAAGGATTTGGGGAGTCATGATGTGCAATATGTCTGTTCCACTTACTAAGTTAGGTTGAGATCTTAGGTAATTGTCCTGTTGGCTGTAGAACCATCACATGCCTCTTCTTTCACAAAGGAGCAACAGGACAATTGTTACAGTTAAGTTTCGTTTGTTCATTTGTTTTCATCTACCTCTGAGTTTTTCTTGTGGATAAGGAAGTGTTATTAAGACTTCAGTCTCAGACTTCTCTTTTGGTATGTTTCTGAGACAGGAAGAATTGTTACCAGTAACACAGCTCCCTCCTTTAGCAGTGTGACAGGTAGCACACACTACAGTAGTGTTAATAGAAACTATAACCCCCCTCATCTGCACCTGGAGCCTTTGAAAGTGCCAGCTAATAATTAATTTTGACCCATGATGTTCTCAGTTTCTCCAAGTCTCCTCCTGTGGTATATTGTGAAATGTATTGTCTCCTACAAGCAGTGGAACATGGACTGTAGGCCATTCAGAACTAAACAGCCATTACATGTATATCTGCTCTAGTTAGTTATGAAATTATTGACTGAGGATGTCTCTTGTAGTTGTTTGTTCCTGTATGCAGGATGCATCTTTGAAATGTAAGTGTCATTTCTTGTAGCAATGAGCTATGCATTCTGATTTTCCTGTTATGTTGGAATACAGTTTACAGTATTGGAAGACAAGAATTAGCCCTATTACACACAAAGGAAAAACAATAAATTGTTCAGCATTTGTGATATATTATTCCAGAAGCTTTTTTTTATTATTATTATTACTTTATTTTTTTAGGCGGTACTTTTACTTGCCATCTCATGGTGATTTTGTCTAAAGGTTCATACAATTTTTTTCTTGTTGATCGTGAAGGATGTGAGACCACACACCATACTTTTGCAAAGCCTTAGCATCTGTCCCTTAGTTTTTCCTCAGTGAGGAAATTGGCTTCCTCAGCAAGCCAATTTCAGCATTTCAAAAGCTCTTTCTCTTGTATCTTTTTGCTGTACTGCTGTTACATATTTGTTGATCTGCTTTTTCTCCTAGTAAGAAGATTGAAACAGTAGTTCAAATACAAAAGTCTCTTGTAAGATTATTTTGAAAGCTTGTCTAAGAAATCATCCAAAGTGGAAAGCAATTTGAGTTAATTCCTCTAATAAGGTGTTAGAACATTCAGAGTTTCTTCTTACACTGTT